>NW_010972709.1:9452836-9525997 GCF_000737465.1 Haliaeetus leucocephalus | reverse complement strand
GACGCCGGGCAGTGGCCTCAGGACACCTGGCTAGAGTCCCAGGACACTCGCCGAGGGTCCTGAGACACCCAGCAGTGGTCCAGGGACACTCGGCCATGTTCCCGGAACCCCCGGCAATGGCTCGGGAACACCCAGCCACGGTCCTGGGACACCCGGTAATGAACCTGGAACATCCAGCACCAAGAAAGCAAGGGCTGACCCCCCCCCGCTGCAGCCCACCAAGCAGCAGGGATCTGTTTGGATGAGTGCTGGGTGCCCCCCCAGACATCGCGCGGGAGGAGGTGTAGCCTGAGGAGGTGATGGGCACAGATGGGTGGAAGTGAAGAGGGGGCGAAGTCATCACAGTCAGTGCAATAATCAGCACTAGCAGCAACCAGCAGCCCAGTCGGTTAAAGAGTAATTAAGTAGTTTTGCACATGTTTGTGGGCAGTTCCTCCGTCGTGTGTAGGAGGAGTTGGAAGGAGATATGGAGATGCCTGAAAATGAAAAACTGAGAGAGAAGAAACGCCATCCCCATCACGGGAGCCAGGAGAAGTAGCTGCAGAGCAGATGGGGCCCACTCCAGCCCATAGAGCTGCGTTTTTTGCTTCATTTATGATTGCAGGATCTGTGCACGTCAGACTTTGTTTAGGGGAGGCCGGAGGGAGAGGTAATTCCTTATTTCATCAACAGATAGAGCTGAGAAAACCAAGCCTGGGCTCCAGGCCCAGGGCGGAAAACTGGGCTGTGGACCAGGCGCGCAGGCAGGGTCCGGCTGTCCCCACCCAGGGTGGGCAGCGAAGGCAGCGGCACCTCCAGGACCCAGTGGGGTGGGAGGTGGGGACAGACCATCTGCCAGGATGTCCCCGCTGTGTCCCCGACTGCCTCTGCACCCCGGGGGTGAGCCTCTCCCTGGCGGGGAACGAGGCATTGCTCAATCCGAATTTCCGACTGCCCAGCCAGCCAGTGACTGGGGGGGGCCCAGCAGAAGCCCCGTGTCAGCCTGGGGCCAGATGCTGGGACAGAGGATTCTCCAGGTACAGCTTTGTATCACAGTAATCCCAGGAAGGATTAGCCCCCCTTCCAGCCTGGATGTAGTAAGGGCAAATAAAGAAAACACTTCCCACGTTCCACAAATGGGAGACAAACACGCTGCTGTTAGACACATAGATTCTCAGAGGAGGGAGGAGGTAAAGTGAAAAAGAGCAGGGATTAGCAGAAATTAGAAATGTCTCTTTAAAAGGCAAGGCATTACTTTTCTCAATGTGCCAAGGCGCAGAAGGATCTCGAGGACAGGGGATCCTCAAGAGCTGGGAGGCTGAGGAGGAAAGCAGGCATTTCCCTGGAGAGGCTGCATGAGCTGTGTTAACTTCAGGAACAAGAAAACTGGTACTCGTTCTTGTTTTCCAGGGATGCCACTCCACCACCACCTTCATTGAAATAAGTTAAATCCTGAGTCCTATTAATTTCTGGGAGCCCACAGTACTCCAGCAGAACTGCACGGCCAAGTGGTGGCTGGATTTGCTGCTCGCAAAATAGCTTTTATCCAACTCCTAAAAGGATGCCTTGGGCAAGGAAAGCCAAGAAGATTCTTGCTTGGTTTATGATTGGTTTGATGCAGACATGGTCAAAGGTGAGACATCGTCGCAACCAGCAATCTAACCTTTTGAACATATTTAATTAGCAATGACATTGCTGGAGGAGCCACCCAGAAACTCACTCCCAGGCCCAGGCTGCCACAATGGGGACTGTCATGGAGGAGCGAAGCCAGGGAAGCCCTGGAGCCATGCTGGGGCATGCCTGCCCTGCTGCCCCAGCTCTGACTCACCTCCCTTCTCCCTCTCTCCCAGGGTTCAGCTCAGCCCCAGTCAACACACTTCACTTTCCCCCCCTTTTTTCACTTACTTTTCTTTCTTCCCCTCTTCTCCCTGCCCTGCCTCTCTGCTGCATCCCAGCTAAGGGATTAGAAGCACCACAAAAGCCATTCTCCTTCCTTTCGCCCTCTTCCAATAAAATAAAATAAAATAAAATAGGAAGAGAGGTTTAAAAGTCTCAGATCATTCCACAGGGCCAGGTTAGGACTTCGGGGTGGGAGCACTTCCAAGCATGGCTGTTGCAGGGAGCACACGGGTGACTGCCCCACCACCTTCCTCTGCCGGCCGTGCTCCAGCCCGTACCAGCTACTCCAGCCCTCCCAGCCTGTGGTGGATAAACAAAGTCCCACTTTCTGCAGTTTAACGTACCGATGGTGCCAAAAACACTTTAAAGAGGGCTTGTGTGAGCACCTTTGCTGGCAGCCTGAAGAGGAAGGTAAGGTCTGTCGGTGCATGGCCACAAGCAGGAATGGAGGGACAGGTCCTGCCAGTGCACCTACACTCACAAGAAGATGTAGCTGCACCATTACAGCACATCTCCACATAAAAGGCATTCTGCATCACTGGAGGGAGAGCTCTGTTTTGATGGCTCGGGGGTGCCCCAGCGTGAGCACGGTGCTCCGAGGGAGGGTACGGGCACTATTGCACCACACACAGTCTGGAGAGGCTGGAGCTGCATATTCACAGTGGTGGCACCAATGCAGTTGCTCAACTGCTGTGCGTGGGAGACCAAAGTGGCAGCTATCATTGCTCACTCCTGATGAATGCTGGCGTGACCAGGCTGAGCAGACATCTGGCAGGCCAAATCCTGCACCCAGCCACGAGAGCACCGGAGCTGCGCTGGAGAGGGCGGCCAGGGGCTGCCTCGCACCCTGCAAGGAGCAAACCCACCTGCCCAGGAGTTGCCCTGAAGTCTCGGATCTTGGACAGGCAGTGCCACGTGCTCCCGAGGGCCAACAAGGAGCAGGCAGGGCTGAGGAGCGCTGCCCGGCAGGGTTAGCAGCAGAGCCTTACGCAGGAGCTGACCCCAGAGCAGGCAGCCAGGTAAAAGGGCTGCCGTGGGGAACATAATCCTCGGTTTTGGGGTTTGAAACGGTCGTTAAAGGGCTGCTCCACTCTGCACATCTCTTACTGTCACTTTACACAGAGGCTCGATGTGGACTACCTAATCTGGGAGGAAAATCTTTGTTCTGCCACTTCGGCAAAGGAGAGATTGTAGCAAGGATGTCACAGCCCTCGCTAGCACTTTGCAGTCTTTGTCACGGTCTCTGAAGTTTCTGGCACCTTCAGCCCCAATGGCAGAGACTTTCCAGAATAGACTCCATCCTGTGATTAGGAAAATGCCTCCACTTATAAAGGTGAGGACAGTCAGCATTGCACCGTGTCAGCCCTCCAGCTCTTCGGCAATGCTGTTTGCTTTGGATCTTCCCTGGAGTTTCTGCCACCAGACGGTTTGTGAGTGAAGTGGGAACCTGAGCTGTGTTGCTCAGAGAGACGTGCAGACTTGGGGTGGACTGGATGCTGACCAGCTCTCGGCTTTGCAAAAGCAATGTGCTCCCTTTATTTCTTAGTAAAAGTCTCTTTGCAACATGGGGCTTGCTCCAGCTCCATTTAAAGCCAACACAGTGTCATCACCGGCTTTGGGCAGGAGCAGGACACAGAGGATGCATGCATAGTAGGAATGTAAATATTTTCTACATGTACACCCACAGACACAGCATATGCAATAAATACTCACTCAGCATATTGTTTGCTGTGTGCCAGATCATAGACATAATTATTGATGCAGCAGGTTTTCAGAAAGACACAACAGGGTGTGTACTTAATTTGGCAATAAGAGCACACCTAAGTGGCCCTGGCATTTTCGGCTGGGTATTAGACCACTGCCACCCACGGGTGCTGCTATTTTGTCTCGCATTGATGTGTTGGCCATAACAGAAAGGAAACCAAAGGCAGATATTTGTTTATTGAGATGGAAAAACTCCACCGAACGCTGCAAGGTGCTCCTTGCAAGCAGGATTACTGTAGACCAGTTCTCAGATTATGCTACACTTTCTAACAAGGCTATTAGGGCTCTGATCTTAATAGCACCCGTACACGTGCCTAACCATAAGAATAGCTCATCCTGCCACAGTCAACAGATGTGTCATAGCTCCCAAAAGGGGCAATATCGACAGGAATTATTTTGCACAGCTCCATGTTCACTTGGGAGGTGGCTGTCGTCAGAAAAATAGGCTAAAATATTAAGCTTGTCATGGCACTTTGCAGAGATTCAATTGATTTCGTTGCCTCTGTTTGCGTCAGCCCACCTCTGAAGGCTGATGATCTATCCCAGTCAAAGTGGACTTGCGCAAAGACTCATAAAGTGTCTTTGAGATCTAAATATTCTGTCAAGGGAATACATCAGGCTGTACTTTCCAAAATTTCGCAAGGAAGGAATCTTCAGCAGACAAGAGATAAAATTATTGTGTAATTTAGTGTAATTCATCCAGATTTTAAAATATAAAATATTTTTTTGAAATAAAAAAAATTTAAAACTTAACAAAGTCCCTGTCAAAAAGCTGTGACGATGGCTGGGCTGAAATACTGCCAAACAAACTGTGTGGGAGTCAGAAATTAAACAGGCCATTTTCAGCACACCAGGAGGTCGAGATGGGGATGGTAGGAAATTCTCCACTGGGGCCAGCCTTGTTTGTGGATGGTGTGGAAGAGTGCTGCTCTTCCCTGGTCTGCAAGGGATCACAAGGATGTTGGGCAAAACCAGATGAAAGGGCAGTGCAGGCAGAGGTGAAACCCTGCCTAACTCCTGCCAGGTGATGGGGATGGAAAAGAAACATCTGGACTATTCAGACACACAGCTGGATTTCAAAACTAACAGCAGAGGCAAGAAAGTGGGGTGAAATTCTGCCTCTGTTGAAGCCACCTGTAAAAAAGACTTCAGGACTTCACACCATGTAGAAATGTGACTGCCTTCCATAAATCTGGGGACAAGGACAACCAGGAACAAAAGAACATTTCAGAGGAAATTGCTTTCTATTAACTCATAATTACATAATGCAAAATTAACTCGCAAAGGCCAACAGCTTAATTGGATTCCCAAGAGGGGAAGACAGTTTCGTGGTGAATAAGAACCTTCCACAGCTACATTAAATATGGTGTTTCAAATACAGAATGTAAATTCTTCTGCTGTGCAGCAAAAAAAATGCCCATTGCCTTCAATAGCTACGACTGAGGGGATTTTAACCACTTCCACTCAATCACTGACCAGTGCCAAGCTACCCACGTGACCCTATGAAAAAGCTCCATTCTGGACACCTCCTTGCACTTCCAGCCACACAGCTGAATCCTAATTAATTCTGTGAATATATTTGGATATTTTGCCAGAGTAAAGTATAAAGGCTTCCAGCCATCTTAACCTTCTTCCCAGCTTGGGCTTTGATTAACTGGAATAAATACTTAATTAGAAAGGCAAAGAACTGAACCTCTTGACCACCCAGGCATTGCTTCTGTAGTCATTGCCCTTTGATGTACAAGGAAAGGGCTTGTAGGACTTTCTTAAAACATGTGCAGCCTTTCATTTCTCTTAAAATCATAGCAAGTTTGGGCAAGTTTGGGGGTTTGTCATTCAGAAGCAGTGTGGTGAACATTGCGCAAAGTGATTCCTGCTCTACACTACATGTCGGGCTCCACATCGGTGACAGCGTCGGGTGAGAGAGGCACCCATTTCAGCCATGCACCCTTTCCCCTCCCCGTAACCTGCAATTCAACAGAGCACTCAAATACCTGCTTAAAAGTCACCGACTTCAGCAGGGCTTAGGCATGTGCTGAATCAAGGCTTAGGAAGCAGCTCAGCCCGTGAGAGCAATCTGCTAGAACCATCAACGCCGCCTTTAGGGTTCCCTGTCTTCTAGGCTTAATTACCGCCTGCTTTTGGCACTGGCACCATTTGTGCCGTATGCTTTTATTTTTCCCTAAAGGAGCATTTGCACCTTTACTATATTTATTTTATTCTGAGGAAATCCTAATGATTTTCTTTCATGCTTGATTTTGTTCCTGTTTGCAGTGGGACTCCTGCTGTCACTCTATAAATATCTGACTCTGAAGTCTTTGCAGGAGTGAGCGTGACTGAGAGCAGAAAAGGTGAAGTCAAGCTAAAGAGACCTTTACCAGCTCTAAAAACAGCTGCTGCTCTTGCTGCCGCAACTGATTTATACCTCATCTGGAGAACAACAGTTCAGAGCCCAGAATCATTGCCTCCAATGATTTATTTGGCTGTGCTGGAGTTTGGCAACGTGCTGTATAATGTTTTTTGCATGGAAGTGTCACTCTGAGGGAGGTTTAATTGCTTTCAACATGGATGGTGATGAGAATGCCTTGGAAAAGCTATTTGCATACGTTTTCTCGAATGCCAAATGTGTAACTTCCTCCACGCTCAGGCAGTCTGAGGCTGCTTCCCGGCATTAGTCAGCTTCGCTGGGTGCCTCTGAAAAATTAACAACCAGAAATTCCCCAGCATGGAGCAGAAAGCAAAACTCGGGGCCAGTTGTTTTGAATGTAGGATTATTTGTAACAGCTAAAACAGCAGGACTCTGAATATGGGGTTGCAAACCATAAACAGACTGCCCCAGGCCCCCAGCATCCAGGGCTCTATGGCCGACACTGCTTGCAGAAGTCCAGGGCGAAGCAAGGGCAAGGGCTCTGCACTGCCTGTTCCCAGGGTATTGGCTTGACTTGCTGAGCAAAAGAAAGTAAATGAGCGATTTCAACAGTACAGGGCCAGTGTCAAAGAGCTGAGCTGCCACCAAGGGCAGGGCACACACCTGCGCAACGCAGCACCACTCACACACTGTCTTTGCAGTACTGATTCTGGAAAACGCTCACCAGAGTCATCCCTCTGACGACCTTCACGCAAGGCCAGGAGGTGCCACACGCAAATTCCTTATCCTTCTTTCTCCACAGAATTCAAGGGCAAAGTATCTCTCGAGCGGCCTCAGAGGTTTACGCAGCATCAGTCACAACAATCTGGCCTAAACAGATCTTTACTGCACTACATCTCTCACTCTACAGGGCAGTTCATTTTTTTAATTACTTAATGTTTTGAAGCATCAGCTGTTGCCACAAGCAGGACCCTGCCTAAAGGAGTGAAAATAGGTATTGATTTAATGTCCTCAGTGCAAGGGATCCTAAGACACCTGGAAGCGACTTATTTTGGAACTGCAGCCACCCCCCTAGGCGAGCTTGCTGCCTGCCTGCATTTCCCCAGATACATGCTCTTTTTCAGCCTAGATGTTGTACCTGGAGAGGAGTTATTTACAGCAGTCCGGGATTTGCAGGCTGGTTGGCAGCGCTGTACAGCAGCCCCAGCTGTGCTGCCACACATAGCACAAATCAGGAAGAAGAAACACAGCATTTTTCTGTCCGTCACACAGTGAACGTGCTGCAAGACCAACACCTTCTGGAAGCATCAGATTTGTTGTGGAGGTGCTGTGCAGCTGCGTACGTGTGTGTGATGGATCAGCACCTTTTGAGCGCGATAGATTTGCTGAGCGTGTACAAACCATCTGCCCAGGAAAGCCACAAAGAAAGGCACCAGTCCTGGTTCCCCACACAGGACAGCAGTGGTCCTGTTTGCCCGCAAAGAAAAATGGCAATCATGTCACGGTGGACCTTGAAAGAGGCAGAGCATTTCCTGATGGACACCACATTTCTGGTGCGACGGGGTTGTTTGCGCCAACCTGGATACCGCAACATGGCACCATTTGTCCTGCTAGCCAGATTTGGGTTTGGTTTGGTTTGGTTTTACACATGTGGCTCTGTGTGTGTTGTGTATCCATCTGAACAACAGGAACAAGGGCTGCGATCCACAATCAGGCTGAGCCTGCTTTGATCCTCTGGGGAGCTCAAGATCTCAGCCCAAGCCCACACCAGGGTCTGTAGCTGACAGTGCAGAATGACCCTGAAATGCAGGGCAGGGCAGGAAAGGCGGAGCATCACCAGCTACTACAGAAATGGTGGAAACTGTAGCAAAGCAGAATACAGTCATCTAAACTGGAATTTAATCAAAAGACCAGAGCTCATATTTGCTTGTTATGAACAACCTAAGTGACTATGTGAAGTAGCTACAGCCAGAAAATATTCCAGTTGAAACTCAGGCTGAACTTTGTAAGAGCAAAAGTGGAAGTGGTAGTTTCTTTATTTCTTGCTGTCACCCAGTTAAAGCAGTGTAATTCTGTGGAATTTATGTCAGCCACACATCCTACCTTCCTGAAACACAAGCTGTAGGGTTCATTACAGGGTTTTACAGATGATAGTATGTGGCCTGTGATACAGAGGTGGCCAGCTGCAATGACCTAATTGGGTCTGCTGGCCCTAACTGCTCTGTGTCCCCAGACAATCACCACTTCATGATTCACAGGGAAAAAAGGTACTCCTTGCATTACCAGCATGACAGCTGGTTTCAGCCAGGTTCGCAGAGTTTCTCATCTTATGCAAGCTCTATTAGTTATTCACAACAGCTGACTGCAGCTAGCAGGCGAGTTTGCTAAGAATGGTGCCTAGTTACAACAACAAACCAGGCTTGGCTTTGCCATGGGCATATTTTTCTCAGATAAACCAAGAAAAAAAATTTTACAGTGTACAGTTCATTGTATGCAACCTGGATTTAAGCTGTTTAGTTTGTAAGGGTATTTTAAACTAAACAAACAGCTTTTTGTTAACATTTTCACTAGCACTGCAGATTTCTAGGTTTAAAATAGCACTGATCGCTTTGAGCCAGTACCGCTTCGCTGGGACAGAGGTATGAGATGTTATACATCCTAGTCAGAACTCTGAGACCATGCAACCACTTTTCTGGCAGTGTCCCTGAAATTAATTGGAGTATCAGTCAAAGGCCTGACCCTCAGGCTTTCCCTTGGATTTCGGAGCAGGGGGAGCTGCTGGTTTACAGCTTCATCTCACCCTACAGCCAGGGAGAGACATGGGCAGCAGCATTATGGCAATGGGCAAGGCACCCACTTCAATCCGTGTGCCACAGCTGGATGGATGTGGAAGAAAGATGGAGCGGCTGGATCTATCAGAAGAGTAATTGCAGGGGTGAAAGGAGGCTGTCAGAGCTGATCTCTTCTTGGAAAGAGAGGAGGATCCAAGGAGAATGGCCTTGCAAGGAAAGAAATAATTCCTTTGCCCTCGGCTCTTGCTCTTTTTACAGCAGCTTTCCTCCTCCAGCACTGCTGGACAAGGTCTGGCTGGGGAAGCATGGAGTTTCTTCAGAGGCACTGGTTAGGTGCTGTGTTTTGGATTTGTGACTAAATCAGTGTTGATAACACCCCAGTGTATTACCTACTGCTAAGCAGGGCTGTCACAACCTCAAGGCCTTTTCTTTTTCCCACTCTATCCCCGCAGCGAGGAGGCTGGGGAGGGGGTGAGAACATGGGGGTAACACACAGCTGGGATAGCTGACCCCCAGTGACCAAAGGGATATTCCATGCCATAAGATGTCATGCTTAGCAATAAAATCTCAGGCACAGGAGGAGGAAAGGGGGATGTTCGAGGTTATGGCGATTTTCTTCCCAAGTAACCCCTATGCGCTTCCCTGGGAACAGCTGAACACCTGCCTGCCGATGGGAAGCGGTGAATGAATTCCTTATTTTGCTTTGCTTGCTCTTGCAGCTTTGCTTTGCTTATTAAACTGTCTTTATCTCAACCCACCAGTATTTTCTCACTTTTGCGCTTCCGAATCTCTACCCCATCCCACTGGAGGGGAGCGAGCAACTGGGTGGGTGCTTAACAGCCCACCACAGCTAGATCGGTTTCCTTCATTCTTCCGTTTCGTTTCCTTTGTCATATATCCCCTCTTTCCTATGAGATAGTTACCGTTCTTGCCAGTGTTAAATCTTTGTTATTGTTGCTTTTTCACTTTACCTCTCTTAAATCTGTACTTCTCCCCTTATCTCTACTCCAGGCTACAGGAGAAATGTTGCTCTATCCAGGGCAAGACAGGCCATGTGGCCACGGGAAGGGATACCCCTCTCTATGATATGCAGCCGGCGTGTTGTGTGTCAAAAGTGATTTGTGGAGTAGGTGTGAACAGGAGCTGTGTTGTATCAACAAAGCAATTGCTGTCCTGATGAGGGATTACAGAGATAACAGAAGCAGCAGAACATTCTTCTATGGAGACACTTCAGAGGAATGCCCATAAAAACCACCACCAGCTGCCTCTGATGGAAAGGAGACATTAGAGAAAGTGTGGTCTACTAGTTAGAGCAGGAGTCAGCACATTCAGATTATTATTTTTCTCTCTGCTATCACTTTGCTGTATACTGAACTGGATACCTGCATCATTTCAGCTGTGAAACTTCTCTCTTCCAGCAGAGGCACCACGGACAGGGTAACGGAGCCTACCAAAACATCTAGGTCCTACAGCTTGGATTCCCAATGATCTGCTAAACAGCACTGGGCAGAGATCTCTGTCTTTCTGGCTATATCCAGGCTACTGAGCAGAAGCAGGTTGGAGGCTGGGAAGACCCAGCTGATGGGAAATCTGTGTGCACACTATCATTAAATCACACTTTGGAGTGCCCACCCCAGATGCCTCCCCATGTCCCAGCTGCCTTTGCTGTGCCATCCCATTACTGGCAAAGGGCAGAGAAGACTGGCGTCCTTCTTGGAAGGGCCCTGCATTGCCTCCTGCAAGGGCTGGCAGGTTTCAGAGGCAGCTCGAGAGCAGGCTGCTCATGTGAGCATGAGGTGACAAGTCCTGGGAGTGCCCAGCAGCTCCAGGCTATTGCCATGAGCAAGAAATGCAGTTTTTTGTACAGTTGTTCTCTTTTCCCATTGCCATTTGTTTGTAGACATGTCACAGCAGATGCTTCTCACCAGTACAACAGATACTTGGACTCATTTGGAGCTGGTACCAGTAACTGTAATCCAGCTAACAAAACACTCTGTTTATCAGAATTGTCACAAAGCTTTGTTAATTCCCACTGACAGAAGGGCTTTCAGGGTAGTCTGTAATAAGGAAGGAGGAAGAACTTTTAATTTATATGCCAACAAGAATGTAATCTAGAGAATACCTAAACGTTGCCTGCAACAAAAAGGTCTTCAGCGTTAAAAACAACCCCCAGCGGAGGGGCAGGGTGTGAAGGACTGCTGTGGGAGGGAGGAAAGCAGGGGACAGGCAAGGCCAGGCTTTCTGAAGCTGGTATTTGGGTTTCATCTCCCGGGTGATGAATGGCTTCTGTCTGGGAAGTAGCTGCCGCCTGGCCACCAAGGGCAAAGGCGGACACAACACTCATGGTTGCCCCCAGCGCATGGACCTACATCCAAGGAAGCTGCTGCCAGCCAGGTCCAGAACAGAAAAGGAGGTGGCTCTGCTCACAGCCCGATGCAAACGGGGGACCGGCTGCCAGAGGAAGCTGCAGATACTATAAGGTTCCACTATTTCAATACAGTGAAGAGTAGCTGGAGAGGCTATCAGGAGCAGGACTGCATCTGCTTGCCCTGTTCTTTGTCTCTCAAGATGTCTGCTTACAGCCTCTGCTGGCTTTTTGTAGGGGAAGGGGGGTGTTGTTTTTTTTAAATTCTAATTCTTGCCTGATCATAACTGATTTTTCCATTCTCGGTTATTTTGTTTGTTTTTCTTAATTCACAAATGATGGTTTCTACTGCTGGCTTCTTTTCCTGTCATTCCCTCTACACATGCACACATGCAAAGTGCCATCAAATCCTGGGATGGATACACATGCACCAAATATATAGATACACTCCAGAAACCACACCTGTGGCAAGGTGTGGGAGGCTTGAACTTGCAATGCTTGTTTGAAATTAAGCATTGAACAGCCCTTTAAAGAAGAAACTAGATTGACTTGAGGAAGACATTCAGGAAGAAATGGAAAAGGGCGGTACTTTGTCTTCACTGCCTTCTCTCGCCTCATTTTCTAAGTGTGCAGAAGCGTTCAGAGGTCACTGCTGGAAAGAAGACCCAGGGCCTGTAGGACCTGCTGGTCTGACGCACTGCGGCTGCATTCCTGGGCCTGGCAGAAGACATGACCGTGGAGCTGCATAATGCTGGGCTCCAGCCTGTGGTGCGGTCAGCCCATGTGTCTGGTTGCCTGTGGTGGCCAGAAAGGTCAGATAAGTAAGTGGTGTTAGTGAGAGCCATCTGTGCTGGTAAACAATCAGCAACCTGTTTAGTGGGAGATTAGGGTGAAAAAGTGGGAGCAGATTTCCCCAGTCTTTGTGGGTCTTGAGATAAAGTGTTGGTCAGAGGGCAGATGGTAGGGGACTCTGTGAGATGTGCTTCCCAGCTCACCTGTTGACTTGCTGTCCGTTTCAGGGCCGTTTCTCCAGCCTCTCTGTGCCTCAGTTTAGGCACTTGTAAAATAGCAACTGCCTCCTGCCGAAGCCTGTCACTAAGCATAACCCATTCATGCTGGGAGAGTCACGTCTTGAGACAGAAGGGCCATCACACACTGCTGCAAGAGTAGACTCAGATGAGTCACAGCACACAAGCACAGCACCAGCTCTGAAACACATGAAATGCCTGAGTTCTCAGTCCAAAAAAAATTCACTGTTTAAAGGCAAAACCTAGGGAGGACAATTCTTCTATGATCTGTGTCTGGGGCAGCACCTCCTGGCCCCACTAAACAGTGTCTGAACCATTCACCCAGCTGACCCTGTCTGTTGGGAAGCTGGCGAGCTCTGTGGATGGGGACTGTCCTCTGTGCCTGCCTATCTGGCAGAGCAGTTGTCGGTGCATGGCAGGGTACAAGCCAGTAAGAACAAGCATCTGGTGTCAATAATGAGGAAATGAGATTCGGGTTGGGAGGGCTGCAAACAGGGCTGGAGAAGCCATCACTTCTCAGCAAGGTACTCCTCACACCATCCCCATGTCCACGGCAAGAGAGGAGTTCAGCCTCCTCAGCCCATGTATTCAGCCAGTTGACTAGCAGTGCCAGCAGGTGACATGACAGTGTCCTCAGGAACATTTCCTCTCAGTGCCCTCTGGGTCCCTGTTTCCAAGGGCTGATCCCATTTGTTTGCATTTCAGACTGATCACAACCTTTGGTGACTGGCTACAGCAGCACATCTTGCTGGGCACTGACTACAGCCATGAGATGTGCTTCCCTCTGTCACTGCTTCCTCCTGGATAAACTCCAGATTTAGCATGTCAAAACCAGATGAAACATGAAATGAAAAGCAAACAAACCAAGCATCCAATAGTTTCAAACAACAAATACCAAACTAACAGGAGAGACATTATCTGCTGAGAACTCATGCCTGGAATTTGCCTCTACGTATATTTGTTTATATTTATACATATAAATGTGTATATATGTATGCACACACACATATGCCTACTGCATATATCTAGAGAACAAGAGAATAAGATGCTATATATACTAAGATACATTACGAAGATATAAACCCAAATCTATATGGTGAAGGGTTTAAAACAATTTTCAGCATTTCATCAGTCAGCCTAAGAGAATCCTTCCCATCTGCCCAAAAGCAATAAAGCAAGCAAATTACACGGCTGACTCTTTCCCTACCTTCTTAGCAGCATGCCTAAGCTTTGCCTGTATAATAAATAGATGTCCTGAGCTGATAACAAAGATCATTCATCCTTCCTTTTAAAGTACCATCAGTTCTCTCAGTCTCATAACTGGACTGCAGTATAATTGAGAGAAGGGAGTAGGAGGAGATGATCTTTTTGCACAGAGGTTGTTTTCAGGTCAATGCAGCTCCCCAGCATTCACATCCCAGCCTGCCAACATCTTCAGAAGCTGTGATGGGACCGATCCTGGGGGATGATGAAACCCCCAAAAGGCAGGTCTTTTGTAAGTAATAAGTGCCCTGTTGGCACTTTGGTGCTGTAGCCATAGGCATTTCCTCACATGCAGCCTACAGATACTGACATTTTAAGGTCACTGCTGATTTCGGTATTGCTGATACTGTTGATTTTGTCTTACGTCTTTGAAACCCCAGGCTCATCTCATTGTTTGGCCTATACCATATTCCACACCAGAATCAGAACCTGGCTTCGGGTGAGCTTAGAGCTGAACCCCTCTCCGTACCCCAGGAAATATTTTATTTTTACTATAAAGCCAAGCTATGAAGGTGATGGGCATATTTAAATACTTGTAGGATAGTTCTAGAGTAAATCTAGGTGAAGCACTTCCACCTTCCCTACAACATCTGGCAGCATCCTCCCATCGTCTAACTACACAATGCTGCAGAAGGAAGTTCAGTGCTCTCTATTTCAGAAAGACTTGAATTAAGGGTGACTTCAACCTCCCTAAGATCACTGTGTTTGTAGATAATCTAACAGGCTAACCCAGATGTCTCCAAGTCCAAAGACTGCCATAACTGCTAAACCAAGTCCCTAGAGTAAATCTGGCATGCCCTTGCTCCTAAAAGCCCACAGCCTCCACTTCTAAGAGAGAACAAAGTCCTGTGCCTTTAAATCAGTGCCTTTCCCTACGTTTCCAGCACAAAGTTACAGCTGGTCACTTACTCATCTGTGCCTGCCCTCAGTGTTCCACATAGCTATCTATTTAGGCTGTTCTGTATAATTTAAGAATTAAAACTAAACACTATATTACCTACAGCCACATCATCTTAGATGAGCTTCAACGACTGTGAAATTCCTGGGATCTATTAAAAGCAACAATCAGCGCACACATTAATCAACAGATGCTCAGTAGCTGTGCATCAGAAAACCACAAGTGAGAAGCAGGCTGACAGGCCTCCTGCCAAAATGATTACTTTCTGTTGCAACCAAGTCCTTGGAAAACCACCTGTACAGTGATGCTAGACCGGTGTTTGGTTCACTAGTTATCTCAATGGTAGTAAGTCTGACTTACCCCTTCTCAGTGGCAACAACAGGTCAAGCAAGCAGTGGTATTTTCTGCTGATGAGTCAGAGATGAGACATGAAAATTGCCATCTCTTCATATGGAACATTTTAGATGTTATAATTTGATGTCAGCTGTGGTTAATTCACCCGTAGTGCGCTGCTCTGAGGGATGACCACTTCAGCGGAAATATAACAACTCGCTGTAACTGACCAACTGCACCTCCCGGTACCGGGGGTTTCCTGTTCTCACTTACTCACTCAACCCAGCAGCCTTTGATGCCTCCAGCCGCTCTGATGCTCCCCCTCCTACAGGGGTCCCTGGGATCCTTGTGCTCCTTCTACCTTTTCCCTTTTTCTTCTTTTTTTTTCCCTTCAGATCCTGGCATTTGCGAGGTTCAGTCCCAGGTTTGTGTTTCTCTAAGTTCCCAGGCCTCTACTTTCCTGGCTCAATCCTCCTTCCTTCCATGTCCCTTCCTGGACCCTTCCCATGGCCCCCAACACCCATCTGTGGTTCCCCTTGGCCAGGGCCAGCAGCCACAGAGAGGAGAAGGTCAGCTCACATCCTGAAGAGTTACATCTGCATTCATCCCTTTTCTACATCAATCTCTCATGATTAAAAGCACATGACAGCTACAAGGCCAGTAAAGCAAAACAAGCGTGGAGTTTCCTGATTATGCCAGTTGAAAGATTTAAGGAACAAAAACAACTGAAAAAAACGAGGCCAAGGCCAAAACCAAAAAACCCCAAAACAAAAGCAAAGAAAAAGCAACGAGAAAGCAAAACAGCTAAAATTTCTGGCTTTCATTCTTAGGCCAAATGACCTACTCTTCACGCCAAGCAAAACTCGAGTAACCAGGAAAGATAGTTTTAAGATTTTCTTTATTCTGCACCAGCCTGGTACAGAATTGAACACCACTCTGTTGACAACTGCAAGAGCCCATTGCAACAGGTGAAGTTTACACAGGACTCTAGCCATGCCCTTTTCCCTGACCGACACTGCTGCAATGGCTCTACATCTTCCACCATTTGCTGATTTGCTTTTAAGAAACTTTGCCCTTGCAGACAGATGCAGCTACTCCTTTTAACCCAGAGCAGCATAGGCACAGCTATAAGATATGGAGGAAAAGGGGCTACAGGGAGGAGGAGCAGACTTCCGTCAGAGCTGCACAACAAAAGAGGCACCAGTTATTAAGTGCAACAAGGGGGCTTCCAGCTGCACAACAGGGAAAAAGTTCTTCGCCCTGAGAGTGGTGCAGCATGGGGACAGGTCTCCCAGAGCAGCTGGGGACTCTCCATCTTTAGAGATTTTCAATATTTCTCTGGACAAGGCCCTGACCAACCTCCTCTAACTTTGAAGCTGGTCCCACTTTAAGCAGGCGGTTAGACTGGAGTCCGCCGGAGGTGTCGTTCAATGATTTTTTTTCTCTGATTTCTACGTGGACAGGATAAGGACTGGGCGAGGAGGGCTGGGCTGCACATCACGGGAGCTTCTTCCTGTCACCCAAAGCACAAGCTGTACAGCGCGGAGGCAAGATGCATATGGCCCCCACTGTCCTTCTCTGCCACATTCCCACCCACCTGTTCTCCCTCAATTTCACTACTTTCAATTTCACTACTTTCAATTTCACTGGGCTTCCCAGAAAAGCAAAAGAAAAACCCCCAAAGTCATTTTGACCTAAAACCATGCAAATTTGCAGAAGACCAATTTCTTTTTAGAAATGTTCTCAAGGGAAACACTGACAATTCACCTTTTAGTGACCAGCTACTTACAGCAATCTAGAGTGACCTGCACCAGTCTCAGTTCGTACTGAAGTGAGCTTCCATATCCCTCTGGTGCTTTGACACAGTACATTTGGAGTAGTTCACAAATACTGAAACTGGTCAAGGCTTGGCAAACTTTGCATTTTAATTTTTGCACAAAAAAGGAAGACAGTGTTCATAAGGAAACTTCCTGTGTTTCACCAGCTGAAGTGTAACCCATTCTGGATCAAGCTTCACTATTTATGGATGAAGTGTTGTTCATAATCTCCCCTCCAGAGCATTGTGAAAACTGAGATCAAAGAGCAGAAGCAACTGAGTTTCTGATGTGTTGGAGGCCTACAGTCCCCCCAGTTTCCAAATGGAGTAAGATGCGCACATTACCTCTGGAAATCAGCTTAGAGCACCTTGCAAAGTGCCATCCTCATTTTTCACTGGCACCAGTGAGTTTTAAGTGCACCACATCACATGTGCCTAAGCTGAAGTCATGCACTCTAAACTGTCCCAAATGCTACTGGGATGGAGAGAATGAGTTAAAGCAGATGGGGCTTGGTAAACTGCAGATTGTCGGAAATTAGCCAGTGTGGAAAAAAAATTTGGTTATAACTGTAGTAAGACTAAGTACGTCACCAAAAAACAACATCAGAAGATGAGAGCAAAGGAGGTGTGGGTTCAGTCTCACTACAGGAAACCAGACATTCTCCAGCTCTGCCCCACCTGTGACACAAAGAGAAAAACAGCTGCTGCCCAAATCTCACTGTTTTTTAAAACTCATGCATGTTCATACCTATTTGAATGGCCTTCACTTTCATTTAAACAGATCACGAGTGTCAGTGTGTCTGTGCCATAAATCTACATTTTTGTTTTGATTAAATGGCATAGCTGATATTCTAATGGGCCTCCAAAAGGACCTGAGGGATACAAACCAATATGTCTGTTTGTACAACCCCCTTTTTTTCCCTGAGGAAGTCAAACCAGAAATTAACAGAAACGCATGTGATGCTGTTATACTATTTGTTTCCATAGTGCCTGTCATCCCAGCATCTCAAACTTTCACAGACTGGATGTATGTATGTCCATGACTGGCTTTGTAAGCTGGGAGGTGCTAATTAGCCCCATTTTCGAGGTAAGAACTGATACATGGGAGAGCTTAGAGATCCAAGTCACAGCAGCAGCCTGTGTCAGAGGAGGGCATTTGAAACTTACACCAGATAAGGCCGACACCTCAATGATATTTTAATTCAAGATTATTCTGACACTCATTTTGTGGCAGTGGCTTTCTGATTCAGCTTGATGGTAACTTGATAAGCACTAATTTGATACTTTCTTTTTGCTGTAAGGCTAGGCTCTCAGTCCGTGGTTGAGCAGTGAAAGCCAACCATGGATCAGCTGTCCACATACCCAGGCCTGCTCAGCCAGCAGGAAAGGGTTAGGGGAGCTGCAGGTTGAACATGTCTTATCTAAAAAGTCAGGATCCATTTCCTGCTTTTAGGCACCACACAATATTTTGATGTGATGCTTCAGCATACTTCTGCAGTCATTATACCCCGATTTCCAGCACACCCTCTGAAAAAATAACCCTGTGCCACCACGACCTCAGTCTCCATTTAAGCACGAGGGGTTACTTATGAGCTTGGGTAGTGGCAATCGAAGGGAAAGGAGCCACCAGGCAATGACCGTTGAGGGACAAGGAGCTGCTGGGCGATGGCAGCTGAAGGGAAAGGAGCCAGGCAATAGCGTCAGGGAAGGAGCTGCCAGGTAACGACGACTGAGGGACAAGGAGCCACTGGGCGATGGCGCCTCTGAGGAACGTGATGGGCCGCTTGGCAACAATGGCGACTGAGGGACAAGGAGGTGCTGGCTGATGGTGGTTCTGAGGGACACGGTGCCCAGCAGCAATGGCGACTGAGGGACACGGAGCCGCCGGGCGATGGCGGTTCTGAGGGACACGATGCCCGGCAGCAGTGGCGACTGAGGGACACGGAGCCGCCGGGCGATGGCGGCGGAAGGCCAGTCCCCAGCGCGAGCCGCCAGGAGCGCGGGGCGCAGGGTGTGGCCCTGGGGGCAGGCCATCCCCGCTGGGCAGCGCGGGAAGGGTGACATCACACCGCGGCACCAGCCCATGACCACGCCGCGCCGGCACGCAACGGCGGGACACCGCGCTGCCCGCCGCGCGCGCAGCCGCCCCCGCTCTCACGTGACACCCCCCCCCCGATCACGCGACCGCTTGAAGGACGCCGGCAGCAGGCAGCCGCCGTGTACGCATGCGCGCTCTCGCCCCCCCACCCTCCCCGGTCCTATCATAGAGATTGCGGACGCGCCCGCTAGAGTGTCGCCTAGGAGCCCCGGAAGTGGCTGCGTGCCGGGCGGCTCCGCAGGAGCGCGGTGGGAGGTTTAAGCCGGCGGCCGGCAAGATGGCGGAGTGAGTGTGGTGGTGGTGGTGGGGCCGCGGGCGGTAGGAGGGGTCGGGCCGCTCCCCTTCCCCGGGCCCTGCTGGCGGGAAAGCGTCGCCTCCGTGGCAAGGCCTCGCTGCCGTGCGCCCGACGGGCGGTGCCCTTCCCCTCAGCAGGGTCTTGCGGGGGGGAGGGGGGGGGCAGTGTCCCCAGCCCCTCGGTGATGGCTCCTCCGCTCAGCACGGCGCCGGGGGCTGAGGGCTGCGGGGTGGCCCGCCGTGTAGCGGGAGCAGCCCGACGGGCTGTGCCTACCCCTGGGCTGAGGGCTGCAGCGCGGGCCCCTGGAGGGGGGTCCAGGAGCATCCTGCCCACGGGAGGAGGAGAGCGGCCCTGCGCGGCGGGGAGGGCTATGGGAGCTGGCAAGTGCAGTCCCTGCGGGTGCCGTTAGTCTGGCACTGCGGGTTTGTTAACACTCGGTGGGTTAAGTGGGCTAGTTCGTTCTCTCTGTGTCAGGCTTTCACCTGCATCCCAAGCTGTAGCGCAGAATATTTGGTGTATGCTGTGCATGAAGGAACTCAGCAATAATAAGCCTCATGAATCTGAGCTTCCAGTATTTGTCTGTAATCAGAGTCCACTTTTAAAAGGCAACATTAACGTGTTGGTCACTGGCACAAATTCAGTGTGATCTGGTGGTTGTTTCATGTCTGCGTGTCTTTAGTAGGCTAAGTCTTTATCATGCTGTTCCCATCCAGTATAATCACGTCTTATATTATCCTGACAGGTCTGCAAATGCCACCCATGAAGTCATCAATGTCACCCTCCACGCTACGCTGGCTGCTACTACCAAATTGGTGGTACCTACACCTGCTAAACCTATCCTTCCAGTTCAGACTGGAGTCCAAGCACAGCAAGAGGAGCAATCTAGTGGCATGACGATTTTTTTTAGTCTTCTTGTTTTAGGTGAATGATGAACTGAAAAGTCTTTTAATCTCTGTTAATCATGCTCTGTATCTGAGGACATAGGCCACCTTTCAAAATCATAGCATTTTATTTCTCCTCTGGTTTTCTCTCTATGAAGTAGAATATTGTACAGGCACAGGGATTTAGAAAGTGGAGTATATAACTGCCTGAACCTCCCAAACCTGTGGAAAGCTGAGGACCATTGCAAACCTTTTCACCATGGTCTCAAAGTGCAAACAACCTGTTTATGGCATATGTTCATGTATGAAAAAGACACTGTCAGAATACTCCATGGAGCTTGCAGCTGTGTTTGAGGACAGTGTACTAGACAGATGTCAGTTTACTTCTAGCACTTCTGGACAGCCCTCAGATATTCTGTTATATAAGACAATAGAAGGCAGGCAGATTTACATGCATAAGTACTAAAGTTCAGTATCTATTTTTCTGGCTCTCCTTACTTTCTTACATTCCTGCAAGAGTGCGATAATAACATGCAGATTGCCGTAATTATATTAACATTGTTGTACATGTATAGACATTTTGAATGGCAGATGTGTGCCCAACTTTTCTGTAAGTCTGGGCTGTTACCTTTCTTTAATAGAGTATAATTATCTCTCACCATCTGCTTAGAGAGCAATGCTGTAGTCAAAACTAACAGTAACAAAACTTTCATGGAGGGTTAAGGGTTTGTCTGTTTTCCTTTGTGTGTTTGTGTGCTTGGTTCCTCCAAAGCAAGCTACACTGAGAGACTTTTTCTGTGACGGATGGGTCACCTAACTTCTCTGTGGTTATTCTTTGCAGTAGCAAACGGAGAAAATAATAGGTATGGAGTTGGCAGCAATGCAGAAACTTCTGCAAATCATTTGGGCTTTAAAAAAAAAAAGTCTCCTATAAATAACTATTAAGTGCAGCAAAAAGTAGAAGGCTTCTGCTTATTTTTAAAGTATCTATTTGTCTTCAGAGAGGGTTAATGTTTTCCCAGAAGTCAATGGCATATTAGAATTTGAACAGAAATGAAAGACCAAAGCAAAATGCAGTGGATCAGAAGACTTCTAAGACGAAAATAAAATTTCTGAATATGTGTGTCTCATGGATTTTAAAAGGGCCATTCATGGTAAAATTGTATTCCTAGGAGTTTAGAACAGACCTATGACTTTTTTGGCTGTGTTCCGCCCTATTTATGCTAGTCTGATAACTTAATGGTTCTTAAAAGCATCACCCTCAGGACAGGGGAGTTCCCTGAACAAAGTAAAGCCAGTATAAAAGCTTCTTGTCCATAGTTATTCCCATTCATAATCTCTGATTTAAGAGTGTAGGAAGGGTGAAAATGAATGTGTATACCATACTCTTAAATCTGGATCTCATGAGCTGTAAAATGGTCTTTAGAATGTTCTAAACTGGAATAGACCCAGAAGCAGATCCGTTCTGAGCTGCATTGTGTCAAAGCCAAGCCCCAAATTTAAAGTGCCTGAAGTAGCATGAGTTAGTCTCTGACCCCAGGTTTCTATGGCTCATTTATCTGTTCAAACACCACTTTGCTTTCAAAGTCATACCTCTGTTCTGCCATGTTCATGTGATCCATTAATTCCCTTCTGTTATGTTACATGCTTTTACTGTGCTCTTCCTTAAGGGGACACTGAAATGTTCTTTTACCCTGTCCAGAACACTGCTTTTTCCAGCCTCTTGCCCAGTTGTTATACTCCTGATACATGCAAGTGCTTGAAGCAGATAATATGCTGCCAGATACAAACTGCACAGTCTTATACAAGGAATGGGTGACCAACAGCTAAAGAATGTACCAGGCTGCCATAATACTTAAGGTCGTGGGAGTTACTTCATAGACTATGGTTGCTTTTGTTTTGTTGCCAAAGCAAAGTAGTCGAAAGCTGGTAGGAAGGAGATGGTGATTAGATCTGCTAAATAGAAAGCATGTTTGTGCTTGTGTTGGAGTTTGCTGGAAGTCCGTAATGTCCAGATGCCTTTATGGATCTATTCCAAAGAGCAGTATCGAATGCTCTTAACACAGTAATCCTAGATGTCTTTACTGAATGCATATTTTTCATGTTTTAACAGGCAGGAAATTGATACGAAACTCAATAATACTGATTGACAGGTGAATAAAAACTTTGCTTAGGATATCATAAAGATTGGTGGAGTGGAAGTGGGGTAAATTTGTGGGGAAGGGAGCCCTGCCAGTCTTCATGGATGGAGCCATCCCTGCTCATCACTCCGAACCCACAGCTTTGGCCCTGAACAAATTACATGCCAGTAATTGAGCAAATATTACTGTTTTTCATGAGTCCTTGCTCAGTTCATAAGCCCAACCATGTATTCATGTGCACATCAGTGAAATGCTCACCATGTTGTGTATGAACTGGGTGTATGAGATAACAAGTGGGAGAATGCAGGTGTCAGTGTGATACCCATTCCTTAGCACTGTGTTGGAGAACAGAACAATGAAAAGTGGTATTTGTTTTTATGAGGTTTGTACTTGTTTTTGTGACACTGTATAGTAAATACAAATCATGTTGTAAACCCCAGTAGTTCACAGGTGGCATGATCCAGCAAACCATGTCAGTGCTCAGAACTACTTGTGGGCCATTTTGCACCTTTTCAGGTTGTAAATTGAAAGCATTCTTCTGAACGATCTGTGAGTGGCTGTTTGGTTTTTAGTTAACTAGAAGGAGCTGTTAAACCAAATCACTAAGAGCAGTTCCAAGAAGTGAGTTCATTCCCAAGTTCAAAATGTGTGCTGCTGTAGTGTGGCCTGGCACTGTGCTGCCCACACTGAAATAGGGTGAGAGTCACAGACGGAAGGCAAAGAGTAAGAAGAATGAAGATTCCGATTGCAGTTATGACTAGGTTTGCCAAATACACAGTTTAAAACAGTCTCTGCTGCGATTAACAGGCCACAATTTGATTCCAGTATATAAAATGCTATTGACTTTGCTTGAGCTTCGGTTGCTTTCTGACAAAGCACAAGCAGTAATACTGCTTATATCCCAGGCCACTGCAAAATGATTTGTTAGCAAATAGAGCGAAATACATGTATTACAGACATGCAGGCCAGATGTTGTTTCTTTGACCCTTTGTTGAGCTAAATTAAAATGGGAGAAGAATTGTGGTTTTCAATGCTTTTCAATTTCAATGCCGGGAATATTCAGATCAAAATTGTTAGGAATTTAATAATCCAGGATTATTAAATAATAAGTTTCCTGTCTACAGTAGTTCTAAAAGAATCAAGTGGTATCTTCCAACTATATCCACGGGTGGTACTCAGATCTGCTATAGATGCTTTGTAATTTGCCTTTACCATTGGCATAGAGGCTGTGATGGCATTTTCATATTACTGTAACCTTCATTTTTGTTGTGAGATATAGACTTTCTCCCAACTGGGTGAAATACATTACTACAGTACAAAATTCAGTTTTTAAAAATAATAAGTGAATGTTGCATCAGATTTAAATTCTAATTATTTTTAACTTCAAGCCAAATCTGTTTTGTTATTTTCCACACTGGTCCTTTCCCCTTACTGGTTTAAATTTTAGCAATGCTTAGCAGTAAATGTCTTTTGCTGATTTGGGTAAGAATTTGGCCGATGCTTATTATGAGAACCAGGATATTTAAATGGTTACCCATTCTGCAACCTCGTAGCCCCACTGAATGGGATTTGCAGAGGGTATGAAGCCAGACTCTTCTGAGGTGCACAAAAGAACAAGAAGCACCAGTCACAACTTGCAACAAGGGAAATATGGATTGGAGAGAAGAGGAAAATTCTTCATCATGAGACTTAAGCACTGGAACTGGGGTTGAGAGAGCTTTTGACTTCTTTATCTAAAGAGATTTTCAGACTTGACTGGACAAGGTCCTGGGCAACCTTCTTTGGCTTTGAAGTTAGCCCTGCTTTGAGCAGGAGGTTGAACTAGATGACCTCAAGAGATCCCTTCCAATGTAATTTTACTGATTCTGAGATTATCCATTTGGGTAAAGCCCATCTGCTCAGAGGGACTCAGATGTGAAAGTGTGTAGCTTTGAAATTTTAATTAAGGCTATGTGTACATGTATGTTTTATTTCAAAATTACAAAATATTTACCAAAAACTTTTATTAAAACAGTCTATTCTGTATAACTGACATTTTTTATAGCTACTGCTCAAATAGGGTTTTCTTGTAAGCTGACTCAGGCTCTAGAAGTACTAATACTGGTATTTTTAGAAGATAATTTTAAGTCCTAAAATTTGCCTTAGTTATTTTCTGTCATTTGTAGATCCATTTACGTACTTCAGTGAGAATTAGGTTTGAACTAAAATTTGGTTGCTTGCATTGGTGGATTTCTACTAAATCATTAGGTGAAGTTTTGCTGTGTGTATTTTAGAAATACTACTTAAAAGTGTATTTTATTCTCTTCTAACAGTTCTAAATCTGCAATTTATTTTTTTTCCTTCACAGCTATCTGCATCATATTGGTGCATTTACTGATAAAATACCGACTTCATTTTTTACCAGAGAGTGTGGCTGTTGTTTCTTTAGGTGAGTAACTATGATGTTTTTATATTGAATTTGTGTTAATTCAGGGACTCTCAGTAGTCTGTACTTGAAATAATGCTCTGTTGTGTGTTAACCATGACTAGAAAGATGCAGCAAACTGGATGCAGTGCAGAAAACAACCAATTCATAGAATTAAATTCATGGAAGAAGCATGGAGCATATGTGCAGAGTCTGGCCCAGTAAAATGACACATATAGGCACTATAGGGTTGTCAGTACATAAGTACTTTGCCAGCTTTCTCTATTTTTGCATCTGCACTGTAGTACAAGATACTGCAGCACTCCCTGGCAGCAGGGCCCTGGCCTTCCCTTTGTAGTGGTAAATGTGTTTGTATTACTTTCAGTAAAATTCTGTCTGTATGTGATTTTAATCTATCTGGGGACTGTAATTGTATCCTGAAAACTTGCCTTTACTGCTAGATACTTAACTATCCCTGTAGTACCGTGACAAGAGCTCTTCCTATGACATAAGAATGCCACCCTTAATGAAGATCAAGTGCTTACTTAATTTCAATTAAATTTGGAGTATTCCTAAGCCTGTAGTTTTATGTTAGGGTAATTTAATTTATTTGTATGGTGTTGCTCCTGATTTATAAATGTGTAAATGAGGAGGAAATCAGGCCAAATACATTTATTATTTTCTGTACATACTGTCTAAGACAATGTTTAAAGAACCTGGTCTAACTAATCCCAGCAACAGTTTTTCAGTTGTCTCTGTAACTTGCTTACGAGAATCTGTGGTATTTTTGCCTCTATTACTAGTGATAATTTCACTGACAGCAATTCTAAAAATACAACTAAAAGAAAAGGATGCTTAGGTGTAATACTAACGTAGTGTAGAGGAGTGTAATACTTGTTGAGCAGGTAGATTTTTGTCTTTCTCCTGGGCTTTGCCCACTGTACTTTCTGGTACCTTCTCTCATCTCTTAACTGTATTTTCACACAATTTTGCAGTGGGAGGAAATAAGCTTTCTGGTGCTTGTCAGTACCTTATGCTTTCTGGAAAACAGGAATCTTCTTGCATCTTGGGTGCTAGATTGAGAATATCTTCGAGCTGTTACTTAGCAGAAAGAAAAACATATTTTCCTACAGGCGTGACTCCCTGAAGTTTTAGATAACTCTGTCTGGTGCAGACCACATCACATTACTAGCATAGTAGAAGGTGTTGAAGCTTAAAGAGACATTCACTTGCAAAGTCATATTTGAGTTTTGATGTTTCTGTGCAGCTGAAAAACAAATAGACCTGTAAGAAATCTGTCATAGTGCTGGTATGGACTTCCTGGGTGTTGCATGCACACCTTATCTTTGTAGGAGCAGCATCCATGAGACTTTTGTGTGTTTATGCTTCTGTCTATCATAGTATGACATAGAAAGATCAGAGCTGCTGCAGATCATCCTGGCTTGCTTTGTCATCCCCGCAGAAACCATGCAGTGTTTGTTTCATTATTGACACACTTCTCTTTCCTTCCCTTCTTACATTATTGCTGTGGACAGGTGAGATGTCTTGTGTGGTATATCTTCCACTGTCTTGAAAGGTTCCAAAAGGATACTACTATCCCTTCAATATCCTTCCTCTTTGTACACAAAAATCCAGGTGAAAGGTGTTAATTTAGCTTCTAATCAGGTTAGTTACCATTGTTATCAAATAGCTAATCTAAATTTAAGCATAATCCCCAATTTAAAATGCAGCAGTATATTGGCTCTTGCTGGCCTACTTTTGGATTTTCTTTACTATCATTTCTTATATTCTGCCCCAAGCCAACTACTGGGCAGTGCTGAGCTGAGGTGTTAGGCGAGCTTGCATCACTGCTCTTGCTGAGCTTTGCAAAGAGCAGCAGAGGCACAGACATTCTTTTCTTTCTGTTTCTTGTTCTTGGCATCTCAGCAGCAGGGCAAGGATTTTAGCTGTGCTGGTATGTTTTGTGCTCCTGTCAGTCCCAACAAAAGCTTGTTCATGAAACTGGTAAGTTTTTTTTGCTGGCACTGTCACTGCCACTCAAGATGGGTAAGAAGGAGCAGAGGGCATGTAGGAAACTTGAACAGTTAGGTTTTGAGTGTGAACCACAGCATAGCTGTAGTCTACTTCCCAAACCAGACAAGATGATACCAGCAAATGCAATTTCACTAAGTCAAGTGAGTGTTATACCCAGTAGCAACCCAGCTAACAGATGTCCTGTGTCACTTAAGCCTTGTTTATTTAGTTTATTGACTCAGTCGTGTTTAAACTACTGTCAGCTCTGTTGACAGGACGCGGCATCTGTATAATCATTGGAATTGCCAGCTAATTGCTGGTCAGTGAACCTCTGTTACTGGTAATGATCTGCACAGCTGCAAGAGCACAGCTTGAGTTTCAAGTATCCAGTTTTGCTAGCAGTGCCAGAAGTGAGATGTGTCCTATTTTGACTTGTAAATTAAGCATATGTTCTGAGGAAATTATTGAAGACTAATAAAAATGGCAGCAGAGAAGGTAAGTATGATTTTTCACAGCTGTTTTTCCTCCCATTGGCTAAGCTGCTCAAAAGCTTCTCTTTTACAATTTCTAGGGCATGTTACTCTCCTGGTGGACAGGGCTGGAGTGGATTTTCTAAGGATGGACCCAAGTTATTCATTTAACTTTTGATATCATGAAAGGACCTTGTCTGTCTGTGGCACTGATGTTAGGGTCAGTTTGTGATTAGCTCTTCCTCTAAAAAAGAGATTGAGACTGGCCTTTTACTTAAGCCTCTTGAGCTCATAGGATAGGGATGTCCAGCTTGTAGCCCACAGGCCACAGTTGGCCTGCTCACAGGGGTCCAATTTCACAAAGTTGCACTGGAGCCCTTCCACTTCAGCAGAAGTGAGAAGGGATTCTCTTTTCTTTTAGATCCCCTCTAAACATAGTTTTATGTGAGGGCTCTCAATATACTAATTCATAAAATACTGAAAGTTTGTTCAGGAAGTACAGTTCCTGAAGTCTGCCTTCAGATGTATAGACTCTGGTTGTTGTGGTTTGTTTTTTCCCCACATAAACTTCTTGTTAAGTGATGCAAGTACTGCCTGTACCAGTTAAAGACGATGTTGCTGCTCTGCAAAAATTAGAAATGTTCTAGTCCTTGGCTTCTGACACTGCCTCCATCCCAGAATGGAAAGCCTGACTGTCAGCAGAGACCCGTGTTTATATGGTATGTGAGTGGCTATGCATTCTGTCCTCCTTCAAAGAACAGCAGACCTTTGATGTTCCTTCATTAATGTTTTTCTCTTCCTTTCCATATAAACCATTTCATGGAACAACTATTTCTACCCTCTGGGACCAATGCCTTCACATATTTTTGTATGAAAGAAGGCTTAAGCCTCATGGTTTTGTGTGTATGACACATTTATCAGGAGTAATCCATGTGATGCTATTTGTAAGACTCTTTTGATAGCTACAGCGTGAGAGGGTAAAAACACATGAGTTACAGGAAACCATATTTTAAGCTTCTCAGCCACTTTTTACCTTTCATTCAGTGTATTTCACTGCTACATCCCAGTGTTTGACTATGAAGACTCCATTCTGTAAATAATAAAACACAGCTATGCAGAAACACAGATCTGGAATCTGTGACTAAAGACAAATTCCTCATAACTCCTTGAAAGCAATTAATGACAGTTATGAATTATCTTCATGACTTCCAGAAGAAATCTTATTAGTTTGGAGTTTTCTGTCTTATGTGTTTGGAGATGTACAGGAGGAAAGAGCACGATAACCTTTAATCATTGATTTTGCAGCACCCTTGATAAGATTCTTTTATACTCAAATTAGTATTTCTACATGACTTAAAAGATGTGTAATTCATTTGGGAAATAGTTCTGACAGTGTCTCCACCCTGATCAGAATTTGTTGCCTACTTCATTGCCAGTAAGTGCTATGATTTCATTGAGACAAAATTCACTTCTGTGGAGAAGACTGATTTCACTTAAGCTGTGTTAACATTGCAAATAGCATTGAAGTGATGTGAAGGTTTCATGCTATCATACAAATCTCTAACTCATAACTTTCTGATTCTTTAACAAGAAAGGTGGAATTTTATTTGAATGCAGCTTAGATGAGAAGCGTTTTTGAGTAGTTAAACCTGTTACCTTTATGAACCAATGAACACAGCACTCTCAATATGCGTGTTCAGTATTTGGATATCCCAAGTGACAATCTTGTGTGCAGGGAAGCTATGTAATTATGTAACATACTGGAAACCGTCATCTGTTGGACCCAAAACCACTTTGTGTTTTTGTGATTTGGGAATGAAAGACTTCCTGCTTTATGTTTTGCCTTGTTTTCACTTTTAAAACTTTGTTGACTGAGAGTCAATAAACAGTTAATGGAAACAGTGATTCTTTTTGTGAATATTTCAGAATGTTATCTCATTCTTTCCTAGGTATCCTTATGGGAGCTTTTATAAAAATCATAGAGGCTCAAAAGCTGGCCAACTGGAAGGTATATTTGAAGCAATTTTTAATTGTAGAACAATCCTTAAGTGTTTAAAATAAGACTGTTTGTAATACTTGTTTATTTAGATGTAATTTCCAAAAACTTATGTACATTATACTTGATGCCAAAGTTTTGGGGGGGGTTGATACTAATAAAACCAATTTGAGGTCCTGATCCTGCTGGATATTTTCTACACAATATGTTTTCCCCTGAGTAATCCTTTTTATGGTACCAAATCTGTTCCTATTAGATACATGGTAGAAGAATGTACTGGGCATCTTTGGGATCAGTTACAGAAAAAAAAAAATAGCAATTCAGTTATTTTTCTTGCATACTTTTTGACTGTATTTCATCCTCTTCCTCCTTTTGGAGTTAATTTTGTAGGTGTTTTCATAAATAAAAAAAAAAAGTGTTTTGATAGGTTGTAAAGCCACATGTTTTACCTGAAGATGTTAACATAGATTTCACAGAGGTAAAAAGGAGCACTTCTTCAGAATAGCTGTGCTAAAAGTCATGTTATTTACTTATTTTATTTAGTTATACTTAAAACTGCAACAAATTGTGGTGCTAAGAATAGACAGTTCACAAAGCAATCCATTCAGCATGGCACATTTCTTGGGTACTCCATTGCTTCTTGTGGAAAGACTACCGAAACTGGTGTGCCTGAAGCAGCAGCATTTTTCATGCTGGCTGAGACAGTGGAAACATGATTTGAGCTTTATTTCCAGCAGAAAATACAGGCAAGGCTTCTGTGCAGAAGGTCGTCCTTGTCCTGGTGCCCAGTGCTTTACAGACTGAGGTACTAGGAAGAAAATGTTAACAGTGATGCCAGCCAAACACAGGAACATGTGACCAGAGAGATTGTGGGAATCTCCATCCACAAAGATATTCAAAACTTGGCTGAATAAAGCCTTGAGCAGCTGAAGTTGCTCTGAGTTGGCCCTGCTTTAAGCAGGGGCTTGAATCAGACAGCTCCAGAGGTCCCCTCCAACCTGAATTAGTGTGTGATGCTATGAGGTCTTACCTGTGCATGTGTGGAGTTCCAGAGGCTTGCCAGGGGAGAGAGAATCCTGGCAGAAGTGTCTCCAAGAGGTGAAGTCTACAGTGAAGCAAGGATTTTGCCTCCTACAGTTTATCTACATTATCAAAGCAATGAACTCTTCACTATTCCTGCTTTAATTTAAAATCTTGCAGTATTTAAATTGTGATTTTGTTTCATAGGATCAAACAGTTTATTAGGATTAGATCAGTGAGCTGATTGAAATCACAGTGATTTGAATTGCCAGTTTTAAACAGGATTTATATATCTTGGTCTGAGTAGTGGATTTTAATCCTAGCTTGCACTGTAATATTTCTTGGCAGTTATTTCACTATCAGATGTAGCTTTTTAATTACATATTATACTATTTTGTCAACTAACTACACTAATTCTGTGTACATTCATTTAAGCAATTACATAGTTCAAGAGTCATGTTGTGATATTTCATTTTTACATATTTACTTATTGGAAACAGTGGGTGGTGCACAAGTTAGTATTTTTTCATTCCTGATTTGTCAGCTGGATTTGACTTTAAATTGAAAGTCAGTTAAACAGCCACAAAATCAGTATTTTAATATAGCTTCTTACTGGTTAAATAAAATAATCTGAAGATAATCATGTATGTAGGAAGAAAAAAGAAAGCTTAAAGTATGCTCTGATTTGAGCACTGATTCTATAAACAGAGGAAATATTGATCATAGTGAATTATGTAGTTTATTTCTGGTAAGTATTGGTCAAATCTTGGGACGCACTGGGGGTGATGTGTCCAGTTGCTCACGTTATCAGCTGAAGTAAAGGGTCACACATACCATATTATTATTTGCTTATTTAAGTTACTTTCACTGTATTAAAGCTTAGGTTTTAACATAGGCTGTCATAATTTCAGATGTGAAATGTTCTAAGCAATAATTATTATGTACTTTATAAAATGGTTTTAAATGTTTTGAAATTTACTAGAGGATTTTTCTTTATCTGATATGAAAAAAAATAGAGTATTTAACTGCAGGCTATATCTGTGTACAAAGCAAATCTTGGTTCATATCCTTGCCTTAAGAACTTTGTAATGCAATTTCTTGCAATCATGCCTTACTAAGTCTTCAGTGGACCTTGTACTAGCTGGTGATTCTTGCTGGCTAGCATGGCTGATAATTACAGCTGTCATGTTTTGCTTTCCTGATCTCTGCTTCAATGCAGCACAAATGCAGTCCTTCCTTTTCATTATTTCTCACCTCCTTGTCCAGCTCTGCTTTCAGGGGCTTTTAAACAGTGTAATTAATCAGGTATGTGGGGTTTTTGTTCTAGCGAAGTTACTGTATTGACAGAAACTAGGTAGTGTTAACCATCGATGCACGGAATTGTGCGTGCAGAATAACGGACTGGAGCATTTCAGTATAAAGGATGAGTTTTATTTTCTAAGTCCCTCAAATCCTTTAAGATGATTATCACTGGTACAGACAGGAATGAGACTTTAAAGAGATGAGTGCTTCTTTTTTGAAAGCTGGTGTTTTAACAGAACAGTCAATCAGCTGTTTAACCTGGATTTAAACAAATTAATCGTTACTTACAAAGGTGACAAGTTCTGCTGTATTCAGAACTGTGGGGACCAGGAGGGAGCCTGGTGGGTAAAGAGAGAGAGGCACATTCAGCCATGATTAATTTGTCTTCTGGGCTTAGTCAGCCAGCAGAAAAAAACCAGGGTGCCAGTTTGGCAGTACAACTCCAAAAAGCAGTGTTAGCCAAGTGATGAGACAGGCGACAAAGAGTAAGGCCACCAAAACATAACATCTTACTTCACAGTAGATTTCATTTGTATCACTCCGATGGTAGAAAGGAACCATCAGAATAGTGCCATTAAATTACAGGCATAAATTACATTTACCAAGAAGAATCAAGCCTCAGACTCTTAACAGTGGTATATATATTGAGCCTGTTCATTTGCAAGTGTACTAAGATGATGATCTGATTTCTTCTTGTCAAGTGATGAGTTTTCTAGTGAAACCGTACTTGTCACAGTTGACCTAGATGATATTCAAACCAGTGGCCAAGAAGTCACTGTTCCTTGACAGTCCTTACAGATTTTGAGACTGTGCTATAAGATGGGAATACTTTTTGTGTAAACAGAAACAGTTTTCCTTTGCTATAAATAACCTGTTTTCTCTGCAGCTTATTTGGAGATAGTAATTTAAAATAAGTAATGCCTAGATTTCTATCACTGGATTAAAAAAAAACAATAGAAGTAGCAGCCCTGGAGTATTTTACTATTCCTCAGTCTTTTGTTTTGTGATAAGAAGAGAGAAAGATTAATGAATGCCATTTTCATTTTTCAACTTTTTTTCTAATGATTTCCCTTTTGGAAGATTTGATGTTATTTCAATAATTATGGTATCCTTGAAACTATACTTCATTTTTGTTTTGCAGGAAGAAGAAATGTTTCGTCCAAATATGTTTTTTCTGCTCTTGCTTCCACCTATTATATTTGAATCTGGATATTCATTGCACAAGGTTAGCCCCTGCCAGACACTCATTTTACATGTTGAGGTTTTGTTTGGAACACATTCTGCTTTTAGTTATCTTCATTAAGTTTAGAATAATTGCATTAAATTCCATCACGTTAATAATCAGGGAACTGGGAATGCAAAATTCAAACCTCTCCAACCCAGAATGCAGGGAGTGTAGCTTGTTATTGTTAACTGAATGTTGGCAGGGTGTTAGGTACTGCGCAGAAGTTGTTTTCCTTGGTTTGAGAGGTTTCTTACCTCATCAGAGCTGTGCAAGGGCTGATGTGAAGAAGGTGGGGTCACTTCACAGCTAAAGGAGAGGAAAATGTTTACAAGGGTTTTCACCCTTTGCCTGGGAGCCTGTGTTTCCATGGACATACTTCTAATAGCACTAGTCCTGGCTGAAGTGGTTCTGGTCCTCCCTGTGTGCTGCCTTTCTACTTGAGCTGTGCTGCAGGGGAGGGAGGGAGCAGTGTGTGATAGTAATATCATGAATTGGTACCAACACTGAAGATGTTTACATACAAAATCACAGCCTAAGAAATGGACTAGCAACTGGGAAGTTTACAAGCCTTTTTCACATGCCCGGTCTGCAATAGATGGATTAATCTACAGTTCTGTCAGGTGAGGAATGTGTCAAAGTGCTCATGAATATCCAGCTCTTCATCTGAGGATTAGTTTGTTAGGGTGCCAGACTGACATCCTGTCCTGGGTATCAGAGAGATTGGCTGTTGTCTTCAAGAGAGCAGGCTCTTTAAGGAGATGGTATGGATGTATGTATGTCCTGGGGTACCTGGAACCAAACTAATGAAGCTTTTTTATCAGAAACCCAGTTGTGTATCAGAATCTAATTTAGATGCAGACCCAAACATGAGTTTTCCCTGAGATCATTTTCACTAATTTACTTACTTTATTATTGTGTTCCAGGGTAATTTTTTTCAGAACATCGGTTCCATCACTCTGTTTTCAGTATTTGGCACTGCAATATCAGCTTTCATTGTAGGTGGAGGAATTTATTTCCTGGGCCAGGTAAGAATAACTGCTTTGAAGCACTTAAGTTTATGCGGCTTGCTCTTTGAAAGTCCATTTTTTAAGAGCAGACAAATGTAGTGAAAATGAATTCCTGGATCACAAAGTCCAGTTCTCTGCTGTCACAAGGGCAATGTTATATAACCCCTTCCATAGATAGAGCATGCTCCATGTTAAAAGCAATTAAGACTTGAGTTGAGTTTTACTTCTTTTTTTACTTACTCAATCTTCCTATCAGAAGGCCGCTCCAAAACCTGTATTCTCTAGAGCCATCTTCTAATTTCCAGTATTAAACTTACTTGTTCTTCTGTCAATAAATTTTTTTAGCTTCTCTGCTTTGCTGTTCCCCCATTGATTAGATACAGACATAGATAACTATATTTTCTCTCAGACTTCTTTCTAGAAGGCCAAATAATCCACGCTTTCCTCTTTGCCTCTCAGATTTCCATTCCTTTGAATGCCTGAGTTACTCTACTCACCTGTACATGTTCCAGTTTCACCTGGTCTTCCCTGATTTTGAGTGACCAGAATTGTAACACTAGATCACTGTTGGAGGGCAGTGTAGACTGGGTAACATCACTACTGTGATTTTTTTTCATTATAACAAACTTAGGATTTGATGAATAGTTTCATTTTTAAAAACAGCAGAAAACCACAGTTGATTGTGATATTTTCTATGTTTTACCTATTCTTTCAGGCTGATGTAATTTATAAACTCAACATGACAGACAGGTAAGCTCTTGGGGAAATGGTGTAGTATATGAAATGAAGCATTCTTCAAGATAACTGTATATGGGAAATGCACTGTAGTTGGCCAGCTCTTCTGGTTATTGTTTAGATTGCTTAGATTCAACATGGTGTATGAAACTAATAAACAGATCGAACACTTCTAAACCCTATTTATTACACCCTTATTTCCAAATAGTGTTCTGTGCTCAGTGATTTTTCTAGATAGGAAAGATACTGTTTTTTTTAACCAAGCTTTAAAGTTAAAATATGTAAACTTTGATTAGTTTGTATTATTAATATATATGATAAGGGCATAACTTACTTGTCCAAATCTTCTCTTAAAAGACAAAATGAGTTTTTCAGCATCAATAATGTAGATAATTTAAGAGCTTGGCAAAGGATCTAACCAGTTTTTTAGGAGTACACTGCCCTACCATTAAATAAAGTTCGTTCCTGGTTTATTTGGGGATTTTTGTTTGTTTGTTTATTGTATAGCGAATTCAGCAGTTTTCTGTTAAAATCCATAAATAAATTGGGTGGCAAGCAGGAAACATAACAAGTAAACCATGCATGAACAGCAAAAATCTTCCTTACTTGGTTCCAGTGTTTGACTTTACACAGCTGAGCAGTCCCATTACGTCTCTATTGTCTATCTTTGGATTCCAAAGTAATGAAGTTTTAGCAGTTCCCTTTAAATGTTCCTCTCTAGTACACCTGAACAGGTAACACTATGCATGTATGATACATGGTTTGGGCTGTGTCTGTAAAATTGTTTCGTTTCCCATTCCTCTGATTTTTTTCTGATTTAGCTGGAGTAAGACATTGACACTGTTGTTGAGAGCTAGGAGATAGGTATTTCTCCAACATCTCTTCCAGCTGGACAACTTTTCTCTTTGGTATATCAGTAAATGAAAAACAAAAACTTGCCTTTTGTCAAGTTCTTATGAATGTGAAGAACGCATAACTTTTCACTGTGTAGAAACTGTAACATGTAACATCTTTGTTACTAATACTTCATATACCTTTACTAGGTACTTATTTTTCTTTCATCTAGTTTTCTTTTCTGTTTTGTGTTCTCCCAGTTTTGCATTCGGCTCTTTAATATCTGCAGTTGACCCTGTGGCTACTATTGCCATTTTCAATGCCCTCAATGTGGATCCTGTACTTAACATGTTGGTTTTTGGAGAAAGCATTCTCAATGATGCAGTCTCTATTGTCTTGACCAAGTAAGTGCATTTGAACTACACATGTTTATGGAAACAGCAACCACATTATTTTCTGTTAATTAGTTAATTCAGATATATAGTAATTCTTCCATCTCCATTTGGAACAAATCATGTATTTCTGGTGTAAAGCTGAATTTTGTATGATCTGTCTTTGTTAAAAGCAATCCATAACGTAAACTGCATAGGCAGAAGACAGTAAATGGATGTCTTAGTACCACTATCTTTAGTGCCTTATCTCACTGACTGCAGATAATAGATTGCTTTCTAAGTCCATACATTTACCAGCTCTCTTTCCATCTGAGGGTCCTGACAACAGAAAACCAACACATGTCCTTTCAGGCTTGCACAAAATATTTACCTTGCCAAATATGAAGCTGTGTCTCCTGTATCATTAGCTTATTCCCAGAGGCACACTTCAATTGGCAGGGCGGGGGCATACATCAACGTCCATGCAATAGTTTTACATTTATGTTGGGGCTATCACAGGAAAGAAGAGCATCCAATATCCTTATCCTTTGCCCATGATAATTCTTTGGGGCTGAAAGAGTGAAAAAAATTTAGATATACCTTCATGGTATTGCTGAAGTCAATAGATGTGACTATGAATGTATAGAAGGACTAGATATAGTAAGAAGACAGTGAAGTTAAAGAGTCATTTTTCAGTGAACTAATTGCTTTTAATACAGCCCTGGTTCTTTTACGGAAGACCATGAAGGCTAACAGCAGTCAAAACGAACACTCGTTAGAATCCATGTCGTCTTTGCATGGAATTCTATGAAATACATTCCTGAAATTCAGAGATTTCACCCCTTTCCCCATAAGAGCTTCTTTGTTTTTCTTCAGTGGCCGCCCTGTCTCTAATCCACACCTAAATATTTGATGAGAGGTCTTCCTGTTCATTTGTTCTTCTTTGAGGATCACATGATCCATCTCTTTTCTTCTTCATGCCCTGAGTTTTTAGCACTGCAAAATGGGTTTCCTTTTCCTTTTCAGAGTTTGAAAATTGTTTTGTAATACTGGGCATTATCATAGCCTATTTACGCCATTCTGGGGATTCTTCAGAAGAGCAATGCTGGATTTCCAGATTTTTAGCAGAATTGGGTTTCCCTTTGGGGATTACACTAAGACTTGATTTAACATCTTTTGACATTCCTCTTGTTATATACATCACAGTAAAAGCCTTTTAAGAGAGGTAGCAACAAAGAAATGGAAATCTTTGTTGTTGTTGTTCTCAAAAGATGTTTGGTATTTTTGGATCCAGGCTTAGAATTTATAACCATTTCTTTTTATTTATTTTTTAATTATATCTAGCACAGCAGAAGGTTTGACAAGAGAAAATATGTCAGATGTAAGTGGATGGCAAACCTTTCTACAGGCTCTGGGATACTTTCTTAAGATGTTCTTTGGCTCTGCAGCACTTGGCACACTTACTGGTCTTATTTCTGCATTAATATCCTTTTTTAATTTTGGTGATACACATGTATAAATTGGTGAACTTCAACATTCCAATACTATTTTTCTTTCCCATCTTCTTCAGCATTTCTTAGGGGATATTTCTTATTAGACATTATTTTGTTAGCTGAGGATATTCTCATGCTCATGTTGTCTTTACGTTAGTGTGCATGGGTGTGTGTTAAACTTGCATCAAATTTTAATGAATATAATTAAGGTCTGAATTGTTGTATAGTAGCTTGTGTGCATTGGAGCATTACAAAAATATGGTAATTGTTTTGTAAATTCAAAATATTAATTCCATTTCAATACTGATCTATTTTTACAAGCATATGGCTCCTTTTTTACATACATAAAATGGTTAATTAAAAAGAAAAAAAAAAGCTGCTTTTCCCGAGGGCTTTTGAGTCAAACCGGCTCATTTGTCCCGATGTATCATATTCAGGCAGCTGAATACAGATACTGTTCTCTTTGGATTTACGTTGTGTTATATTTTGCCTCTTCCACTTCCATGAATTGGTTGCTAAACAACCCAGAAGCTTCTCTGCTGAGATAAGGAAGGGTGTTTGTTCTAAGTCAGACACCTTTGTTACTTTTCAGAGCTTGTTTAATGTTAACACTGACTTCACTGTAGGTAATCTTTTGTGCTAGGCTTGTAGAACAGTTATTCATGTCATCTGGGACATCCTGTTAAGCACTTTCTTTGTAAATAACAAGAACAGTGTGTTTGATTAAATATAGAAATATTTCTTCTCTTGGTTCATTAGCCTGATTCCATGAACTTGTAAATTATTCCATACATTACAACAAAAGAGGAAGGCAGATGTTCAACACTTCTTTCACTGATACCTAAATGATATTAAGACAAAGCGAAAAGGAGCTTATTTGCCCTATTACAGTTATTTGTGCCTCCAAGTATTGGATTTACCCTAAGCATGCAAAATTTCAATGCAGCAACGGACATCTCTTACTAGTTGCCAGCAGATAAATATAGTTGAAGGTTATTGCTGGTTCATGACCCAGGAGGAATGTGAACTTCCATGTTACAGGCATCTAATCCTCTGAATTTTAACAAAGATGGTAGGTGGAGTATTTTAAGCATTAAGGCAAAGATGTGATTAAGGGAATATTCCTTACTGTTAATATTACTGCAGATCTGTCATATCCATTTGAAAGGAACTAGAAGGCTAGTGACTGAACAGAGGATATTGCTTGCATGCTTAGTGTGGCAAATAACAATGTCTGAGGCAAAATCTACTTGTACTTGGCAGCTGTGCTGCAGAACTGTGCATGAGATGCAAAGCAGAACTTGTGACCCTTGACAAATGTCCATGTTTATGACTACAAATGTAAAGTAAGTTTTAAGTATCTTGAGTATCAAAAGGACATTATTTTTGTTAAAACATAAATGAGAGCTATTTTACTTTAATTTTCTGTTTCATAGCTCTCCCGTATTTTTAGAAAAGCCTTTACTATTTAATGATTCTCTGTGGATTTTCTGCAGTAGTTTTAGAGCAGAGATTTCAAAGACTGAACGTGTAGGGAAATGGCCCTTCTAGATCCAAACAAACAATTTAGCTTGTTGTTTTCAGTATTACATAGGTACATCAGTAGCAGATGTTTTCTGTCTCTAGGTCTGTCCATTCTGATAGACTTCTACCAGCAGTAGCTTCTGTAAGAAACACTCCTTGTAAGAAATTATTAATCTTTCCATACTTGAGTCAAAGGCCAATGGGTAGACTTTATTAGCTATTCAGTAGTTAAGTACATTAAGCATAATCATTGTTTTGTGATGGAATGACACAGCTTTAAGTTTTTCTTTGATATTTTTTTATTTACTTTTTCCATAACGTTTTCATGTGTACGTGCTAAAGCACATTGATTTAAGGAAGACACCCTCCCTAGAGTTTGGGATGATGATTATCTTCGCTTACCTTCCTTATGGACTTGCAGAAGGTATCTCACTCTCAGGTGAGCAGCAAAATGAGTATGTGCAAGTTTCTTTGATAAATTTAGGGAGTAGGTATTATGTGTGGCTAAGAGGGCCCCTGGGTTTTTTTATGTGTTTTTTCCTTTAACCTGTGCTCTTACTTCTAACTTTGACTTACTTTAAAGGAACACTTATTCTCTACTTTATGTTACAGAAGTATAGAAAAGGTAACTGCAGTTTTCATAGACATTAGTTAGCCAACATAAATACTAGTATTCTCCCCAGTTACCTCTGCCTAACACAGAATTAAAATTTCAGCTGCACACTGTAGATCTCAGCCACATCAGCTAACTTAGATAATGTCCAGCCTACTACCCTGTAGCCGTTTTTCTGCCTGTCCCTTCAGCGCCTTTGGGGAAATCAGCTGAGACCACTGAGTGTTGTATATATCTCTGAATACTTGGTAGAAGTTTTGCTGAAGGCCACGAGAAGAGGCTGACAGGTGAACTTCTTCCATAATTCTGTAGAATCAAGTACAAAGACAGGGTCAAGTTCTGCTGGATGCCCAATGTCTCTGAGCTTTGCTGATTTAAATGGGTTTTCAAGGCAATCAGCTTCCTGTCTCATTTCTCAAAGGAAAGTGGAAGGGATGCAACAGTTACTATAATTCAAATAGCTAGAGAATCTGCTTAGTTCCTTTTTTTCTTTTTCCTGTTTTCTTGGGTTGTTGTGTTTGTTTTTTTAAATAAGTTTTGAGTGCATTAAAAGATATATTTGCTCTACAGCTTGGATGATACAAGAATGTTAGAAGTTTGTTCCAAGTCCTGTTACAAGCAGGACTAGATTTGTTGTAAATAAGTTGCAGGTATGAAATCAGACTTTTTTGAAATGTGCATGTAAGCTAATGTGAGTATTTTTGAATGGATCTGTAGCAGTGTATATCAGCATAACTTCACTGATGTCAGTAGAGTTGTATTTTTTTGTACATATGAAGATGTGGCCTATAATCATGGTAGTTACACAATCAAGATGTATAATCCTAATGCAAACATTCCATTCTGCCCACTTGCATCCAGAACTACTCTGTATGTGTGTATAGGGCAACGCATATGTAGGGGAATGAAATTATATGAAACCTGAGCAAGCAGTTTGATAATGTTAAAATATTTGTATTGCTGCAAAAACAAGTTTTGCCTTGTGAGAAGATTATTCTGGAGGGTCTCAGCACGTGGCCTTTTCTATTTCTAGTGTATGTTTCTTACTAATATAAAATTATAATAAAATATTACAGAATTACAGTGCCATAGCATTATATAACCAACACATCTGTGTGTTGGTATACAGTGAAAAAGAATTTACAGTAAAATTCCTACTTAGTTACTCTCAGGGTGATAGAGATTCTTTGTCATTTTATTTGTGAAGACAACCTCTCTAATTTGCTCAAGTGCCTTCAAGAACAACTTCTCAAGAAATGTAAACTTTGAATGACCTTATTCAGGTCACCTCTGTGTCCAAACAAAGGATTCTTTTGACTGTACCTCAGCTATTCTAATCCTTCCAGTTGTGGTCATCAGGGCCACTCCTGGGCACGTAGCTAGGAGTCTAGTCTTTTAAACTTCCCTTGTTTTGGGCAAAGCAGGTATACTCCCGCATGTCATCCTGTCCTCTCGAGATTTGCATTGCAGTTGATTTCTTCTGGGTTATATTGTCAGTTTTGGTCAGTTATTTCCTCACAAGGAGTGCTGTAGTTCTTCATGTGGACTGCTAAATCTTTCCACAATCCTAACCATCATTTCAAATAACATCCTTTGTGGGTGTAAGTCTATGCAGCAGCTGTGGAAATGCTTAAAACTTCCTTTAAGGTACTCAGCTCCTTAGGAACAGTGAACAACTGACAGTGTCTATGATATGTCTTGAGCAGTTAGCGAAATAGGTTGAAATTCAGATTCTTCCCATAAATAACCAAGAGCTGGGAAGCAAGGTAGATGGAAAAAATCCCTAACACAAATCAAAGATTTGTGAAATACATTGAAATCTGAGGTAGCTGTTCAGGCCTGTGATATCAGTTGCTGTCCAAGCTGTGCATGTCATTAGGGCAACTGAACTCTATAATGGAAAATGCGGTGGCTTTTTCCCATAGTTGATAGCTGAGATTAATCTCTGTAGTAATTTAGAGCAGATGGTTTAGTGACCCTTTCTGCTGGAGGCAAGGGACATTTTGCACAGTAGCATTCCTTGCAGGCCCTACGTATCAGGCTATACCTTCCTTATGGTTGGACTCGATCTTAAAGGTCTTTTCCAACATAAATGATTCTATGATTCCTACAAAGGTAATTTTTCCCCTTGAATTCTCAAGTCTCAATAGCTTTTCTGATTCTCAGATTGATAGAAAATTGGTGGTACACCTATATGTGCTATTTGGTTTTAATTTTTTATGGTATTAGATGTGATACACCATACTGGAGTGGATTCACATCCATGCCCTGTTGGTCTCATTCTAATTCTGGTGGAGTGATTGGGCCTGGCTGATCAGCAGGTGGGAAAGAATGACACACTTTCTGGGAGAACTGAATCATCTTTTGATCTCACCTCTCTGCCTATTAGGAGAGTGAAAAAGCAGAAAAAACACTCAAGGATTGGCTTTTTATTTCCCTCACTTTTATGGGAAAACCTGACATAACAGGTATTTATTCTAGCTTGCAAGTGACCTATACTGGACCTCATATGACTGTGATCAGTGGAATGAGACCAGTATGAGTAACAATGGTGATAGAAACCCCACTTATTGTTTCATAAGCTTTTGCATTAGTAAGGATTATAAACAAATATTTGCAGAGCGCAAGCTATTCTTCTGTTGACTACCATGTTTTTATCTACAGGTATCATGGCAATCCTCTTCTCTGGCATCGTGATGTCTCACTATACACACCATAACTTGTCCCCAGTTACACAGATTTTAATGCAGCAGACGCTGAGAACTGTTGCTTTCATGTGTGGTAGGTGCTACCTGCTATTCATATCTAATATTAATAGTTTAAAAATTTATTTGCCTGAAATGGTGATTCTGGGAGCAGCAGAGGTGTGAATTTTCTTCTAGCCATTTGTATGGCAGCAGTACATGTCTTTAAGGGAAGAATTCCTAATAGTGGAGGCTGGAAGGCAGTCAAAAGTCACCTTTCCTGCCATACTGGATAAAACACACAGTAAATCTCTCTCTCCCATCCTGCAGGCTCCTGCTAAGATTTGCCATAAGATTGATAACCGAATAGAGATCTCTGACTCCTGTATTCCTCTGGTCTATTTTTAGTTTTAGGAGATGGATTTTTAGCAGTATTTTTTAAAATGGTTTTGGATATACAAAGCTACTTGCAAAAACAATGGCTTCACAAATTGGGAAGAAGTGATAGAAGCAGCTCAGAGCCTTTCCATTTCCTTTTACAAGTCAAACTTTTAAAGAAACTACTTGCTTCTGTATTACAAATACATCCCTGTTTTTTTAGAGGATGGCATGAATGTTCTGTATTGTTTGCAAGAAGATGCATTTGGAACGTGGTCAGGGAGTGGCCTTGCTGCAAACTAAACTTAACCACTCATTACCTGAACACCATAGCTCATCAGGGTTTGGTCTTAATCTATTACAAATGCTAGAAAAGCACATATTCATTCAAGTCACTGTAAAGGTGTTATTTAAGATACTGTGCAATTTCACACGTTTGCAGCAGGTTTTGAGCATGCAAATATAAGTAGCCAGTACCCAAACCATGGCAAAACAATGTCTTATGCTACAGTAACTCGGGTATTGCTACTGTCTGTCCAAAACTGTCCTGTTTTTAACTGCCTTTATGATAAGGAACCTACCTTGCTACCACAGCAGTGAACTGACGAAACATCTTGACTCTGCGATTCTCTGATGGTAATGGGTTGGTGCTGTGGAAATAATATGTTTGAATTATTGCAGTCATTGTGCAGTGGTGGTACTATTACAGATTTGCAAACATCTCTTCTAGAGGTTATTAGAATATACAAGGGTTGTTAGATCATACAGTGCAGTATTTTATTACAAAGCAAGCCATGAACTGCTGCCGTTTATAAGAATTTAATGAATTGAATACTTTATAATAGTGTTCAACTTGCAATACATAAGATTGTGCCTGGCGTTTCAGTTTTATATAGAATCTGATTCAAAGCTACAGAAGTCATTAGTAGTTACTCCTGTAGCTTGTGTTCTGCAGCTTGTCCTGTATTCCTCAAGTAAAAAATTCCTCAGTCTTTAAAGCAAGGTTTTGCTAGCTTTATTCATACTTATTAGTAATTTACAGCTGAAAAAAGCCTACACACACAGACTGAGGTGCTGCCCACTGACAGCGAGCGTGGAAGAATCTGGCCTTTTGCTTAATGGCATTTGTGCCTATTTGGTGCATTCAAAAGTCAGGAAATATTATTTTATGTACTGTATGTAGTAACTTATAATAGGAGTAGAAAAGGTTTTCTAGAATTGTTTATTTAAGATGTAATTTCTCTTTTTCAGAAACGTGTGTTTTTGCATTTCTTGGCCTGTCGATTTTTAGTTTTCCTCACAAGTTTGAAATGTCCTTTGTCATCTGGTGCATAGTAGGTATTTACTTTCTTCCATACTTGTTTAGAGGTGTTTTTGATATTGGGGAGGGGGGGAAACACCTTACAGTTAAAATATTTCAGAATAGTTGTTATTTTTTGTAGGTTTTTACAAAAATGCTTTCATATTTTTATATATTGCACAAAGTTAACTCTAAGAGCATGAAATTATTCTTCTTGTTCTCAGCACTTTGGTGTACAAATACATCAGTCTTCTTTAAGAAATTCCAGTTTGCTGTTATTTTGGAGCCCTTCTGTATAAGGTTATTAAAAACAAGGAAAAAGAACCTTGCTTGGTTTGACCCTATTAGATTTATTAAAAGAAATCTCAAAAGATATTGAGATTATTATACATGCCGCTTTATTCCAGAAGTTATTTTACCAGAAAACAATCCGGAGTTTTTACATATATTTAGCTTCATAGGAACGATTTGTGTGAATAGACAGTTTGTAGAAACTACAGAGCAAACTAGTATCAAACTCTGCTCCATTTCATTTCTCCAGGACTAGAGCTTTTGAGTCTTTCTCTCTCATATGTCACTGCAGTTTGTTTACATAAAGCAATTTAGTCCAGACATCACTTCTTCACTCTGAGCTCACCTTCTTCAGAGGAAGTCCGTACTCAAACCTTCTCCAATGTGTATTCATTCTTCGACTGCATTTTTAATTCTTTTTCTTCTATTCTTTATTTCAGTGTAGATTTACGTAGTGGCACTTTGAATTATGTTTCACATGGGGGTTACCTACTTCCGTTGCTATTATAATTGTTTAATATAGACATGAAAAGTATGTTCGCTTTTGCAGAGTCAAAAGAGGGAAATGTGAATCCATTTCCAGTTGCATATAGCAACGTATACTAGCATGTTTTAGTCCATGGTTCAAGGGAAGAATTGTTCTCTACAATTTACAGATAGTGGTATCAGCATGGGGAACTGCTATCGCTGCATTACACCCAACTTCCTTATCTAATACATATCTAAGGTGTGACACTTCCTTCTCTGTAGCATTGCCCTCAATAGTATAATGCAAATTGTGTAATTTTGGGGTGATTCATAAAGGAAAACAGCACAGCCCTTCAAGGATCCTGCTGACTAATTCTAGGATGTTTACCTTATCAAGGTCTGTTTGTGGTAGAACTTAAAAGTAATGCCATTGTGATAACCTTTGCTTTTCTGAGTTAAAGTTTTCACTGTATTTGTTAATTGTCTGCCATTAAATCAATAGGGTTTTTTTTTTCCCCCCCGTCTCACAACTTTGCTTCAATGTGTGGTATATTTTATAACCATATACAGGGAAGTGTTGAGGAACCAGATTACATGCTATTTGGCTTCTGGCCTTTTTCTCTGAGGAGCTGGTCCATGGGGAGACAATAGAAATATCTTATTGCCTCTTAGCTGCTGCGCCAAGGGAATGATTAAAGGAGCTGAACTGAGGAGAACTTTTACCCAAAGTAATTCTTGGTCTCCCTGGAATGCCTCTTGGGTTTCATTTATTTATTATAAGTAAAGTAGTGTCTGGTCTCTGTCAGTGACAAGTCTGGTTTACTTTCAGTTAAGCAGGCAAAATGTTTAAAAGGTTAAATTCTGCATCGACCTATGCTGAGAGATTTCTTTACATTAGTTTAGCAGCACAGCTACTTGCAAGGCTTGTGAGTGAAAAGAGCATATTCACCTTGCCCTGTACAAACCGTATGCAACTGGGGCCTGTGTGAATGTAACACATCAAATGGTCTTTTGCTTTTGTTTCTGTTTTTCAGGTACTTGTTCTGTTCGGTAGAGCAGTGAATATTTTCCCACTTTCCTACCTACTCAACTTTTTCCGTGATCATAAAATCACCCCCAAAATGATGTTTATCATGTGGTTTAGTGGTAAGTTAAAGATCACGGTGTGGAGAACTGGAAAAAATGTTTTATTTTTTTCATTGTGTGGGCTACTCTGGGAAGAACTGATTTTCCATCTGTGGACCAAAACTCAACTGAACATTTGCACTGTTCTCAAACCCAAGTGCAATACGTTCTCTTTCCCCTTTGTGCTAGAGGACTATGCAGTGGTGATCCCCACTAAAGCTTTTCTACAGAGTCTAATTTTCTTTCTAGGCCTTGCAACTTCACAGTCTGAACAACAGTATCTGAAGAGCTCAGATTCATTTTAGGGTGGTAACCAAATGATAGATAAATGGACATGGTATAGGATTGTAAAAATCTTTTAAAGATGGAGAATTCCTGTTGAGTTATCAGGGTACTGAGGACCAATATAGTTGTTGATTTACTCTTCTCTCTGATAAGGTTTACGTGGTGCAATTCCCTATGCCCTCAGCCTCCATTTGGGCTTGGAACCAATAGAGAAGCGGCAGCTCATTGGGACAACAACAATCATCATAGTACTGTTCACGATTTTGCTGCTGGGAGGAGGAACCATGCCCCTCATCAGACTGATTGACATTGAGGACTCCAAAGCACGCAAGAGGAACAAGAAGGACATTAATCTTAGCAAGACAGAGAAGATGGTTTGTTTGGGTTTTTTATTCAGAAGATCAATGATATTTTTTTTCTTAATTTTTTTTATATTTTCCAAGACTAGTACATTATTTTTTACTAAAAGGTAAAATGAAAGCAATGGAAAATGCCAAGGTGGTAGGAAAAAGCCAAGCAATATAATTTTAATATATCCCAAAGACAGAGCTTGGTTAGTGTTTACACAAGATAACTGCTTAGAGAAAGGGAGGAGAAATAGTCTCTTAACTCAATCTAATTATAAATTGATCCATACAAATTAAAGTAACCCCTGCAAAAGCATAAAGTAGATGATACAGGATTGAGTCATATACAGAGGGAAAGTAGCTAGTACAGTGTGAGTCATGAATTAATCATAAAAGGCAGATGGGAATTATTTTGAAAAAGTCAAAGCAAAGGGCATGAGAAGGTGGTAATAACAGCACCCTTCTGACTGGGTTTTATTTTAAAGCAATTTCTCACTAAGCAAGACTACTGAAGAAAACTAACAGTCAGTCTGAAACCTCATGTCCAAAAGGCTGGAGTACATAAAGTATCCCAGAGCATTTGCCTGGTTTTCCCCAAATCATTGAATAACACATGCAGGGTATTGTTTTGTAGGATCCGAAGAACAGCTTCTCTTGGCATGAGGTTTCAGAAAGCTTGCAGTCTTTAGAATTACCTTACTCTGTCCATGTAGGAAGGTGCATATAGGAAGAGCACAGGGACAGGGTGTGTTCTGATACAGGGCTTATTTCCAGTGACACAACGATACGAGCATTGCTTGCAGGATAAAATCATTGTCCAGCTCACAAGAGAAAACCAGCACACTAGAAATCTGTTCCCAGCAAGTAATAATACAAAATATGGAACATTTGAGGTCTTTTACCTTTCAGTGTGGAAAAGGAAGCTAAGTGGCTCTGGGAATCAACAGCTGGACAGATTCATACAGCCATAAGCCCTGGTAGGCTGGGATGATAATTTCCATATTGTTCCAGCATGTGAATTGGTTGTGAGAAGGGAAAGCACAGAGCAGGGAGCTGAAGCAAGCTGGAGGGATGACTGCCACATTTCTGAGGTTATTCCAATATTTGTGATCTTTCTAGGGAAATACCATAGAATCTGAACATTTATCAGAGCTCACAGAGGAAGAATATGAAGCCCAGTACATAAAACGCCAGGACCTCAAAGGGTTTATGTGGTTTGATGCCAAGTATTTGAATCCTTTCTTCACCAGAAGACTCACACAAGAAGTAAGTATTTCTTGTTTTCTTGAAGAAAAGAAACTGTGGTAGAGTTGGTTGTAATTTCACTCTGTACCATACAAGGCTCATAGTGTAGCCATGCAACTTCTACATTAGGAACAGTGAGCTGTCTAATACATTACTTGTGCATATGTAGAGCAGCTGTAATGAAAAGCTGGACTGTAAAATTGCAGGTTGGATTAAATGAGCATCTCTCAGGGCTACCACAATTAAACTTTAAAAGGTGTATGGATTTATTGAACTAGCCTTTAATCTTGCAGAGTACCACAAAGAGTATCAGGAGTTACTAGTTACTACTGTTGTTAGGAAAAGCTGCCACCACTCATGCAGAGTTTTTAAAGTGCTATCACACAGAGTTCCTGCCTCTTACTGTACATGGTCCTGTGAATTCTGGAGCTGCAATTTTTCTGCAGACTGCAGTTTTTATGTGGGAAATATGTACCAGCATTGCAACCTTCACTTTTAAGACTTCTTGACTGGGAGACCAAGACTTTGAAGCTGTAAATGCAAAATGACACCCGATTGAACATGTAACTTAACACTGAGTGGCTCTGAGAGGTGTAAATACTATGCCATTTTCACTCCCATGACTCAGAAACCTGAGACTCCTTAGCCACATAATTCACTGTTTTTCCAGTTTGCCATAGAATTAAGCATTTTTGCTGTGGAGCTGATAATTTTGTGTAAAGTGTGCACATTCCATCTTCCTAGCCTGCTCAAACATACTATTTTTCCTCGTTTTGTACGTTCCTTTTCAAAAGAATGTTTTCAGCACTTTCCCACAAAAGCTAAAGGCATTTTTTTGCAAAACCAGAAAGGAATCAAGAAACCAGAGTAAGCATCTGATTTGTAGTTGGTAGCCAAAAGCAAAGGCTGCCATTCAGATTTCAGCCAAAGGCTAGAAAAGTAAGTACATGAATCGCCAAAGCAGGCCACAAGCTTCCCACTGTCCCTGGGAACATATAGTGAGGAGTCAGATTCAAAGCCAGGCCATCCAGACGGTATTAGGATTTTTGAAACCCACAGAGCAGGACTGCCTAGAAGACACAGGTAAAAATACCTGTCATCAAAAATACCATCCTTGGAAATAATTACTGACTGAACACTTGATAAATATTTTCTGGTAGGAAACAGAATTGCTTTGCATGCTTTAGAGACCAGGAATGGATTATGTTCTAAGGAACATGTTAAACTAGCCTTTCTCTTTTGCTCTAACACAAGTAGTGTTGTAGCTAAGTAACAAACTGTTCTGGTTTGCTTTTGCCTTAGGACTTGCATAACGGGCGCATACAGATGAAAACCCTCACAAACAAATGGTATGAAGAGGTACGACAAGGACCCTCCGGATCTGAAGATGATGAGCAAGAGCTGCTATAGCAGACTGGGGCAGGAGTGCAATGAGTTTATCATTAGAAAGAGGATTTAAGTATCAAGAGTCTGACTGCACAAAAGCTGGAAAGCTAAGAATGAACTTTCTGATTTCAGGCATGTCTTGTGCTACATGTTTAGGTATAAAACCGCAGATCTACTGTGCTTGATATTACTAGTCAGTGATGGAAACCCATTAAGTGTCAGACACTGGACTGAATGAAGAACCTTTTGTTCAGACTTTACAGCATAACAAATTTCATGCAGCCTATTGAAAAGCAGAAACATCTGCCATGAAATGATGACAATGTTTAATGGGGGGGGGGGTCTTCTTCCTATTATGAAATCTGCTGTAAACATATGCTGAACTACAGAGCCATTGTATGACTCTGCAAAACAGACTGAATTGCACTTTATTTATTTTTTTTTAATATATATATATTCATTCACAGCATGGGAAGTCTTGACAGTTTATACTGTGAATTTGTTTCAGCACTAGTAAGGGAATTTGACTGGAATAAATCTATAATTTATGGGATTTGCACATTATGAATCTGGAGAAGATGCATACTTTGACAAAAAGCAGATGTTGCACATACAAGGAAGCACCTCTGAAAACTGGTGGTTTTGTCAGTTAAGAAATTCTTGATTTCTATTTTATGGGGTTTTTTGTTTGTTTTTGTTGGGTTTTTTTTAATATACTGAGGTATCCAATCCACAGTACTGATTATAGCATGGTTTGGGGGAGCGGGGGATTGTATGACACAGTACAGAACTGCATTTAAAATTGTAGTTTTAATGTATTTTTTTCTTTGGCTAAAGCCAGTTGCAGTTGGGTTTCTGTAATTGGCAGCTGCTCCTTGCTGGCACTTTGGCTTCAAATCTTAGAAAACAGCAGCTTTTGTTTTGCCTAATTCATGAAGTGTCCCTAACACTCCAGAATTCACTAGTGGAATTTTTAGGTTCTAGTGTGCACACAAGGGAGAAGAGTCTACAAAATCTAATGCAGGTACAGAAAGGTTAATATTGCACGTTGCTGAAGCAGCCTCATTTGGGAAGTGCCAAACAGCTTTCATTAAGCTGTCCTATTTGTTAATACGATTTTTCTCTTCTGCTTACCTTGTTTCAAAATCAGCAGTATCACTTCACTTTTTCTACATGGCCTAGTCCATTTGCTCAAAACTGCATACACCTAAACAGACAATGCAGTGTTTGTTGCACATTTGCCATGGTTACACATGCAGCAGTTTGCTCTCGCTGCCAACCCAAATTCCTCATTAGTCATTTGCATATTCACTGTTGAAATGTGAATTGTAGTTCTGCACGTAAATCTGACCTGCAAGTGCACATGTTTGTTTCTGAAAGTGTGAGACTTATATTTTTGGTCTGGTTTTGCTACTAAGGTTTTTAATCAACTGCTTACATGCTGGGAAGAATAAAAGTTCAAGAATGTATTTGGAATCCTAAACCTGTGTTGTCTGAGCAGTTTTTAAAAATAACACATCTTGCTAGAGGAGTCCCTCTCCCCTTTCCCTGCCCCAGTAGTTCAAAGAACTCTGCTAATCCCAGATCGGAAACATGCACTGGTGGGAGTCTGAATGGGGCATGAACTCAGCTTCTGTTCTTGACCAGAAGGCAATCAGTGCTGCTTGCTTTATCCTTAGGAGAGGATCTTTGTAAAAATCAGTCTTTCTAGACTTTCCTTTTTTTCTTCACCCTTCTAGACAACAGTAGGCAATTACATTTTAGTTACCCATCAGCCTTACTAGGTTTCTCAACTTGAACATTTAAGCCCAGGAGCTGGCTGGAAGGTGTCTGGGAGCTTCTCCTGTCACTGGAAAGTGTACATTGATCTAGGTGCTATTACACTGGGCTTAGTTTTATGCCTTAGTCATGCTGAAATATAAAATAGCCTCTAATTTCTATTGTTACTCCAGTGAAATAGGTCACCTGCAAAATAAATAGAGGTATGTACCGCCCTTTGATAACTTCCATCAAGACAAATTGATCGTTTCGTGCCCTCTGCTGGCAATTGGTGATAGTGCTCTGAGATCTAATGAGAGCCATTTGCTGGGAATAATTTTACACATTAAATTGAAGCAATTAACTGATATAGCTAGAACTAATGAAATCACTTTGAAGAAATTAAAGTGAAGAAAATTTGGATGGTTTAATTTAAAAGCAACGATTCTAAAACTTAAAAAAATACTACATTTGTCAAAACTTGGAATTAAGACAACTTTGTTCTCTCTCAAAATACACATTAACTTATTTCAGAACCAATAGAGGAAGTTTTTACCGTTGTTTCAGTGACCAATTTTCATATTCATTTATCAATACACTGGCTTTTCTGTGACAGTCATTTCACAGTTTGGATTTCTTCACTTAATTTTTCTTTTCTAAGCATATTACTTTATCTGTCTCCTTATTGACTTGCCTTGCAGTTACTTTAGGTCATTTCCTATTTTGTCAGGCCAATATTAAACTAATTCTCTTTCCACAAGTACTAGCAGCCCCATCCTAACTTGTGTCATCTGCAAATTTGTGCAAGTGTAAACTTGATTTTTTTCTGCTCTCAGATACGGAACCACCAGGAAGTACAATGCAAATGTTACTAATTGCAGAGGCCCCGAAGTTCTGCCAGGCTGCAATCCCAGTGGCTGTTTCTCTTGATGACTAAGGAGCCATGAAAAGGAGAGGCAGGGGGAACCCAGAGCGCAGCTTTTGGCAACTCAGAGACTCCCAGAAGACATTTTTCCCTCTTCCAGCCCATCCTGCAGCCCTGTGTTAGCCCATGACAAGGTGCCTTGGCTGCTTATGGCAAAACCCATCATCCACAGTGGGGAGACAACAATGGCACCCAGAAGCTCCCCCTGCCAGGCAGGGCTGAGCCCAGCCCCAGTTCCCCATTTCTGTGCCAGTGATGTGGCCACAGGCGCAATGTTGGCTCAGGAGCGAGGGGAGACACTGAAAGTCCCCAGCCTCCCCTGGGGCGCTGGCACAGAGCAGGCATTTCCCCAAGCTCAGCAGCCCTGCCTGATTAAGGATGCAACAGAGCTGCTCACAGAAAACAAAAGAAAGAAAGGTGTTTTCAGCAGTGGCTTTTCTCCCATCAGTTAGTGCATAGGCGGGCAATGTCCCCAAGGAATGGCTGTGACATGGCCAGTCCACAGCTGGGGTTGCAGGGAGCAGACCCTGTTTCCCTCCCGGCAGGCTGTGCTGGGAGGAGGCAGTCCCTGCACCAGGAGGAGACAACCCGGCCAGCCACCTCGGCCAGCAGATGCCTGCTGACACCACCATGCCATGGGAGACGAGGCAGGACACCCTGCAGAACCTCTTCCCCAGGACAACATGGGCTTTTACCAGGTGTCACTCCACTGCTCAAGAGGACAGCAAACCCACTCTGCCTTGTCACCACTGCCAGCTCACGTGCCTGCTCTGTGCCTCAGTTTCCCCACTAGACAAAATCCCTCTTGGAAAGCTCCCTCTGAGCTGCTCAACTCTTAAGGCTATTAAAACTACAGTCAGACTGGCCAGCCTGGCAACAACAACTGTGCCAGGCAGGGAGGAAAGCGGGCAGGGATCAGGATGGCTTCACTGAGCACGGTTGTGCCACCAGGCTTGGGGCAGCAGCTGACCACCCCCCCAGGGCGACCAGCCGACGCTCAGCCAGGGAGAGCTCCCAGGTCTCACCCGTAAGACACGACAGAGCACATGATGGGGCTCCAGCCTATCCTTTCTGCAGACACACCATCACCACTCCTGTCCCCCACAGAGTGACATGTCTGGGGGCACCTTGCATCCCGAGACGGCCGTGCGACAGTCACAGATGAAGCGATCGTTGCCGTAGGGTCTGATTTACGTTCAACCTGCACCATCTTTAAGCCCCACCTCTGTCCCAGGCGCCCAAGAGCCAGACCCCAGCCCCAGCCTGCTCATGACTCACCAGCCAAATGTGAGCAAACACCTCCAGCTTTCCCTGCCTTGGTTTCATCATGATGAAGATGTTATTTTTACTTCAACCGCACCAAGAGGCACTCGTTTATTTGAAACATTAAAGCACCTACGGGCTGTTTCTACAGCCTAATCTAAAAGCTGCCATAAAAGGACCAAAAGCAATAGTCATTATCTGCCGTTCAGAAGCTTAACCTTTGGAAAGAAAGACCAGGGCTCTGAGCTCTGCTTGCTAAACACCCTTTGCCTCTTCCCAGCAACTGTGCAGGCTGTAGGTGAGGTCACCCACCCCAGAGAGGAGGTTTCTACCCCTGGGGCTGCATTTAAAGGTCAGTGGCACTGACTGCAGCTGAGGCTGTCTGACCTTTGAGAAGAATGGGGCCACAGGAGGTGACACAGCCAGAGCACAGATACCAGAGGGGAATGTGCACCGTCGACTTTGCGCAACCACCGATTTCGGAGGTACAAAGGGTCTGGATGCAAGGGGCTGCTGGCCATTACTTGGAATAGTGGTCTGAGCTGAGGGCAGCTCTGATTTGAGCTGATGGGATCCTTCATCAGTCATTCTCACTTTAAATTTGAACAGGAGTTGGATGAACTTGTGTGGGACCTGGCAGAGCATGGAGCTGCTAGGGAGGCTGCTCCTGCTCCCAGTCCTGCTGGTGGGGAGACCAACAGCAGCACAACAACCAAGAGCCACCAGCTGGGAGAGTTTTACACATTCAATTAACCACCACAGCCAGAAGCAATGAAATCACTCTGAAGCAATTAAGCTGGAGGAATGTTGCGGAGGCTGGGGGTCATGTTATTTAAAAAGCAACTGCACTAAAACTTCAGAAGGTACCCACTACACTTGTCACAACTTGGACTTCAGACTGTTTTCCTTCAAACTACATGTTAACCTCCATAGTCTGGAGCCGCTGGAAGAAATTTCTACTGTTATGTCAATGATTGATTTTCACATTCATTTATGAATTTGCTGACTTTCCTTGACAGTCACCTTATTCCCCATTTTTCCTTTCCTAGGACACGTGGTTTCGCTGCCACCTTGGAGCATGTTGCTGTGCCCTCAGACCCCCAAGCAATGCCCTGTTTTGGTGGGACACAGCTCACAGTGGGCCCTGGGGACATATGATGTGCCCTGGCTGCAGGGCACCTCCAGTTGTTCCAAGTTTTTCTGTCCATGGCAAACTGAAAACGAAGCAGAATGGTAGAGCATGTCCCTGCTGTCTCAGGGCAGCTCTGAGGGGAACACAGCAGGTACCAGTCACCTCGTTTGAGGTGAAGCTGTCTTTGCAAAGCCAGTTCATGGAACCATTGTTAATAGAAATTAAACTCAAAGGGCAGATTTTTTTTCAAAGGTTCACATTTGTACACAATCTAACTGCTGCTACCTTTAGCTGAGCCCGCTGTCCAGACAGGAGCAGAGAGTGACATTTGCTCTCAGCTTCATTTATGTGTAAAAAAAAAAAAAAAAAAAAAAAAATCACATTTTACTGGCCATGACTGCTGTGAAACATGGCCCTAGAGATTGCTCCTGGGGTCTGGAGGACACAGCTCAACCAGGGCCTGGAACATGCAGGGAAGGACAGCCTTTGGGTGAAGCCATTTGATAAATTAAGACAGAGACTCAAATCACACACCACCCGTTTTGCCTGTGCTATCACACGGCCAGCTGCAGGATGCTGCATTGCCCCAGGGTCTGGTCCCATGTGCAGCTGAGGTCAGTGGAACATGACACTGATTTCAGGAGCGTGCCCATGTCCCCAGGATGAGTGGGAAGGCTGTGTGGACACACACTGGCTGCTTTAGTTCACCCTGAAATTCTCTTTCAAACCTAAACCCCTGCCAGGCCAGGGCTCTCCCGAGAGGGGCAGGAGTGCATTGCTCACCTGCTTACCTTTCAAGGTAAGGCAGTGGAGAAAGTGTCCTGGAAATGCTGCTGCTTTGCAGGTTATTAACAGTCACAGTGAGCAAACTGCATATCCCAGAGCCCTACAATACTGTCAGTGGGGCAACACAGAAATCCCAAGAGTTATTGCCCTATACAATCAGGTTATGTACCAAAGCGATTTTATGACACTGATGGATGTGAAATCATGGGAGATTTGGGCAGAAAGTAATCCCAGAATGGGCCAACTACATTTTGGAACTGCCTTATGGTTGTAGCTGGCCTCTGCCAGCTTGCCTTTGGGAAGGAATCTCTCTCCTTGAGAAAGATTTCTTGCTGCAGGTTTTCTGGCTCAGGCTGGGCTTTCAGTAACCATATATTTCTTATGTATAGATCAATGGAGCACATGTGTCTGCACTTGCCTCAGCATCTTCAACCTCAAGAGGGTGACTGAACTGGGAATACGATGGCTATTTGTAAATAAAGCCATCGCTGGTAAAAGGCACAAGTGCTCTTACTCGGCCAGCAACAAGTAGGAAACACAGCAACCGTAGCACACCTGCCCAGGCACCAAACCCAAACCAAGGCAGCCCTGGCTTGTTCCCTGCCCCAGGACCAGGCTCTCACCAAGCAGCAACACAGCACTGCAGCCCCCCAGCCCCCCTTCCCAGCCAGCTCAGAGCTGGGGACTGGGCTGCAGCAGCACCAGAAGCTAAAGAAATCCATTCTCACAACCAGCAACCACCTCCCAATCCCTGCCCAACTGGCAGCTAATGCAGACCCTACCTCAGCCCCAAGGGGCGAAGCCACTACCACCATCCTCCTCGCAGCCCCAGGCTCACCCCATCAGCAACCACCACCACAAGAACTACCCTTGCAGGGGGGGGTCTTGTCCTCAGGTAATTGGTGGCAGCTGATGGCACTATTCTCAGTGGGGGACACTGATTAAATTGGCACCAGCTGTGCCCTGTCCCAGGAGAGGGGTCCAGCCTGGCAGGTGGCAGTGTGTGGGTTATGGCAGCCCCGGGTCCTGCTGGTGTAGGAGGGGGACAGGACAGCCTGGACCTGCTCTTTGGCCTGGCCAGGGTACATGGAGTCAATTAAATTGATTGGGGTTTTGCTAAGTGGCTGCAGTGCCGCTGTCTGGGCTCCCCAGCAGCAGGAGTGTCTCTGTGAATGTAGATTAAAGCACACTCATGCTCTCAATGTTCTGCATTCTCACACCAGAGGTGGAGATGCTGATCTGGGCTTTTCCTGGAGTAATAAAGGACTGGGAGGATTTGCTCTTTTTTTTTTTCCCTGTCTCCTTTAGGTGATTTCTGGATGGCAGTGGTTTTTGGCTAGCAGGGGACAAAGCAGCAGGCCGGGGGGGGGGGGGGGGGGGGGGAAAAGCAAAGTAGGGACCCGATGTTGCATCAGTGGCTGGACCATACTGCGTCCCTGAGCCCATCACAGCCCAAAGCACCAGCCTGGTCAAGGTCATGTCCTTGGCCCCTCCGCGTGTCCCAGGGTGGCCATGCCCTGAGAGCCCCCACGAGATGGTAACAGCCTTTCGTGTTCATGTCCTCTGGTGGGAAATCGGCCCTTGGCCACCTTTCTGGAGGCTCCTCTCCTCCCAGGGTGGCGATGGGCAGCAGGTACAGCCTGGGCTTGGCCGAGGGAGCAGCTCAAAGGTGCAGCCCAGCCTGCGGGCCCAGGTACCCCAGCACGGAGCGGTGCGGCAGGGCCCTGTTACCACCGGCCACACCATCGCTGCTTCACCCCGGCAGGAGGAAGGCTCAGCTGCTGGGGAAGGAGAGGTTTGCTTGCCCCGAGTCCCGGCCACGCACAGCAGCAGGCACAGCAGCGATATTTCCATTTATCCCAGAGCGCGGCCGCTAACACGTAACTGAACCAAAAGTCGAACGCCAGTTTTGCATGAGTCGATTTACTTTAAAAATGTACAATTTCTGGAACATGATGACTAGTCAGCAGAGACACCGAGTGCCTGTGATTCCCTCATGTGCCGGGGTGCCTGGGACGGGGCACGGGGAGCAGCACCCCGAGCTGCAGGGTGGGAGGGGGACGAGCAGCCGTGCCCCTGGCTGGGCAGTGACTGGCCCTCCCAGAAACCTGCACCCACGTCGGAAACTTTGTCCTCTCTCTTCACTGGCTGCCCTGATTTTTCTTTCTTTGTTTGCAGCGTTTGCAAATATTGCACATATTTGGGTTGGGTGGGGGTTTTTTGCATAGCAGGAGTCGAAAGCGAAGGCAGGAGTGTCGCTCCCTGCGTGGCCTTTCAGCTATTACTTAGCTCTTGTGCATAAACCCTGCCCTGCCCCAACCCTCTGCGCCTACAGGTATCACACGTGGGCAAAACCATCCCGGGAAGATGCAAGTGCACCCCAGATTTACCGACGACCCTCTCTTGTCACAGGCCCTGTCCTGTCACAGGGAAACTGCTAGTTAAAGTGGCTAAGTGGAAATGACCAAGGGACAAAAGCAAGTGCCACGACTGCCATGCTGTCGTGCGCTAATTAGAGCCATGCAGCAGCAGCCGGTAATGATGACATACACGGGGAAAGCAAGGGCAGGACCACCCGCGCCCCAGCACCCTTCGCCGCTTTGCTGGGTGCCTCTGCATGCGGCAACCGCTTTCCCCGCCGCAGAGCTCACACCGGCCCCGTTGCCACCTAAACTGGAATTGGGCCACAACATGGAGGCCAAAAACCTCGGTATTTTTAATGCCTAGGTTCAGCGGTACCAAGTTTGTAGCTGAAATGACTGGTGGTGGGCATCTGCCGTGTGCCCCCCAGGCAGCACACCCACCCCTCTGGATTTCTGCACGCCCCTGCAGCTAGCGGATCTTTTGTGAAGTGCTGTGTGTCCTCGGGAGAGAGGAGGCTGCTGCATCTGTGCTAAGAAAAGGCAGCGATACATCCTGGTTCTAGGAGCGACTTCTAAAAATAGCAATATCTGTATCTGGAGAGCGGAGGGAGGAGGGAGAGCTCGGGGTCGGCTTCCAGGCAGGGCACAGCCAGCAAGAGCATCGGGGCAGAGGCTGTGTCCCAGCACTTGGTGAAGAAAATGGTTCACTATTCCCATTTAGCACATCCACGGTTTAACTCCACAGCTCTGGCAACGGGTTGTGGCATGGCTTTGTTCGTTAACCAGTGACAAGGTAAAGCACTCGTGTGAGTAACTGGCTGGCTGGGTGCCGGAGGGCAGCACGTTTCCCACCTCTGTTACTGACTCTTATCATCTCCTTGAATGCCTCTTTAAATTTTGGGGGGCATAACAACCCTCTCTCAGCACCCTGGCTGCGTTATTCAGACCCTGCAAAGGAAAACCAGCTCCCGCCGTGCCTGAGGCTGGGCACACGAGCAGCTCGGTGCCGGGGGTGGGACGGGGACCCCCCGAGCTCAGCCCCAGGCGAGCTTCCCCATGGGGCTGCCAGCACGCTACTGGAGGGAGACGTCTGCGAGCCTGCCCCGCGCCCGCCACGGCGGATAACGTGGGCACTTTTCTATTGCTGGCTTTGCGTCGGGCCCTTCCACAGCTTCTTGGTCCTTTTCGTCCCAGGCTCTTCCCCTGCGTGAACTGCCCGCGCTGATCTCTCCAAACGCCGACGACAAGCCCGCGGGATGCTGTTGCCCAGGCAGCTGCTCCCCTGCGCAGCAGCGCGGGTGGCGAGAGCTGCCCCCTCGTCCCAGCCGCCGGGAGACACCTTGCAGCCGCAGCCCCAGCTCCAGGGTGATGCTCGGCCACAGATTTGCCATTCCCTGCCTGGAGAGCGTGACCTGGGACTGCTATTACTCACACCGGGATTATTTTAACCCCAAATCCTTACTCTAAAGACAAGCTCCCATTTTGATCTATAGGCAGTGGTGGGTTTGCACTCAAATCGAGGGAGTGGGGTAACCCAGCCTGCACAGAGAGTAGTCTCTTGAGAGGTATATAAAGATGCTTCATAATCCCAAGTGAGGTAGCTGAGCTGCATGGTCCCGCTCCCCAACAGGATAGGACATGGTCAGCGGGGGCTGTAGGGGCTGGCGCTGGAGGCAGGATCCCTCTCAGGGCCTCCTGATCCCCAGCCCTCCCTGCCAGGCACAGTTTCTTAAGACAACCAAGTTCCTACTTGGTCATCAGAGCACCAGGATGGAAAAACAAAGGCCAAGGGCCCAGAGAGCAAGCCACAGGAGAAACTGCACCCTGGACTTGCACCCTGGGCAGATTTCAGGCACTGGGGGTCTTTATTTTTTTTGCAAGTGCAAAGACTAGGCTCAGAGTTGCAAGAGCCAAACCAGAGAAGGAGGCAAGGTTGGTCTTAAATTTTCGTGTCACTTCATCGACAGAACGTGCTGGGGACCCATCGGATATGTAGGTGAGAGAAATGCTGCGTTTGGGTTTGTCTTCCAGTGCGCTGGTGGGACACAGCCGGGCACGGTTGTGCTCAGAGAAGGTCTTTCATGATATCTGACGGCAGGGCTTCCCCTGCCACGTTCACAGCACCCAGGTCTGACCTTTTCCGTGTGACAAGCACCATCATCTGCACCGTCCTCTTCAGTCCCGGCTGGCAAGCAGCTCCATCAGCCAGGATAGCCAGGGGACCGTGCTGGGGCGAGCTGCCAGGCACCTGGGGGAGTTTGTAGCACTTGGGGTAGTTACTGAAACACTCAAAAGTGTCGTTGCAGTTTCTGCAAGCCCCAGGGTGGCCACTGAAGCCCGCGGATGGGAAGGGCTGGAGCGCGGCACTCGGGCACCCGCAGCAGAGGAGGGTGCGGATGGCCTGGAGGAGCATCATGTCCTTGGAGAGGAACTTCTGGAAGTTGGGCTTGAAGAGCAGGTACACCAGGGGGTTGTAGAGCGTCGAGGACTTGGCAAAGACGGCTGACAGCACAAAGGCCAGTGCCGGCACCTGGCTGGCATCGCCAAGGACTGCCCACAGGGCAACGACGGCGTAAGGGGTCCAGGCAGCCAGAAACCCCAGGCACACGGCAATGCTCAGCTGGAAGAGAAGGAGATGGAGACGGCGGTGCCGTGAGCCTCCTGCGGCACACGCGGGATGCTGACCCCCCCCTAAAACTCAGCCACGTGCAACGGGACACTGAGCAGTCGGTTACGTTCCCAGGGAAAGGTGCTCAGCCTTCTGGACCTGTCACACTGGATCATCGGGGTGTCAGACATCAGGGTAGCAACTCGGCACATCCCAGCGTGGGCACATAAACCTGCACTCGCTTCAGGTGACTCACACCCCATCCCACCTGGGAAGCTCAGCAATTGCCTCAGCCCGCCACGGCAGATGGGTACGAAGCACCCAGCAACCCGGCTGGGACCAGGCCAGCGTCGGACTCCAACAGCATTTTGGCAGCACTCAGAATCCCTCCAGCAATCTGTGTGCCAGCGTGCAGACTGACCGAGAGGCTCTGGAAACAGGCCATGCTCAGACCCCCCTCCTCTAAGCAGACACGAAGGTTTCCTTCGAGGCCAGGCTTGCAAGCTGTTTTCTTTGGTGTTTGGGGTTTTTTTAAAGGGTATCCACTTTTTTTTTTTTTTGGACATATCCTTGGTAAATTATAGTATTAGCTTGTAGTCTGGGGAGCAATGACTCATGCAAGCTCCTTTTAAGATCTTTTCCAATGTAATTTAAAACGAAAACTCCTCCACCTGATGGCTTTAAACGTGGAGAAAAGTGTTATTACCCACACTGATACAAACACCCGCAGAATTCATCAGGAGCAGCAGACACCCTGGCAGAAGGGGTCCTGCCACATTCACCTGCCCACAGGGCAGTGGGCACACCGCAGCACCCCGAGCCCTCCCCTACCTTCACGATGAGGCTGTGCACGCTGCGGGCTCTGCGCTGGGGGGACGTGTGCTGCCTGACGGCTCTCCGGGACACCCGCACCGTCCAGAGGATCAGTGAGTAGGAGACGAGGATGAGGAGGCAGGGGAGAAGGTAGCAGAAGATGAAGAGGGCGAGGATGTAGAGCGTAGCCTCCCTGCTCGAGGCTTTCCACGTGATGCAGCAAGCTGTCCCATAGGGCTCGGGGCCGTAGCTGCCCCACTCGGCCAAGGGGGCCGTGGCAAACATCAGGGCGTATGCCCAGACGCACAGCAGCAGCACTCCGGCGTGGCAGGGCGAGAACTTGTTGCCTGTGGCAGAGGGATCGGCGTGAGGATGGTTTCCCATGGGCGAGGGGCAGCGGAGAGAAGGGCTGTGACCCTGAGCTGCCCGCACGTCCAGGCACCGGGGACGAAGCCAGGCACCCTGGGACACGGCTGGGGCCACCCAGGCAGGACAGGAGCTGCTGCACACAGCATGGCAGCACTGCAGCCATGGAGCGGGCAGAGCGGTGGCAGCACTCACCCCCGGGCCCTGGGACACACAGGCATCCTCTTGTACCCTTGGGTGGGCGGCCAGAGCAAGGCGCCAAGAGAAATGTAAGGGTTTGCCCCAATCTAGGCAGCAAGTGGCAGGATCAGCAGTGCAGCCTGTCTTGGCTTAGGGAGGAATTGCTGGGAGATCATGCGGCTGCTGGTGGCTTGGCGGGGGACACAGCACCCACGGCCCCACAGGGATACTGCTGCACCCACGGCCCCACGGGTGGGAGGGAAGGGGGCTGCCTGGCTGCAGCAGCCTGAGCACAGGGCAGGGAGAGCTGGCTCCAGGACTGCTCAAAGCCATCACAGACACTGTCCTTTGAAGGACCTTTTGCTCTCCGGCAGACTGAAGCACTGAGGAAGGTGGTTTTTTTCCTTTTTGTCCCATCCCCCATCAAATCTAAAACTCCCTGATCTTCTAAGAGCTCAGTATAAAGTGCTAAATCTTCCGCCATACATAGGAGTAACATTTTTCTTTGAAACTAAGCAATTAAAAGCACATTGAGATTAGCTATTTCCTCATAGAAAATGGGCCAGGGCGTCATGGGGAGATAAGCTCAACGTGCCAGGCTGCCAAGTGCTGGCTCATCTAGAGAGCAGAACCTGCTCAGGGAAAAGCCACTGGTACCTGGGCTGCCTTTTAAGAGCCAACTTTTATCTTTATCTTTCCTTCCACCTTTTTAGTGATCTCCTGAGTTGTTGTGCTGGCACATAACCAAGGTGACTCTGCTCCAGCATCGTCCTTGAGGCACCGTCAGCTGCTGGGGACAAAGCGTGTTGGTGGTTGGCAGCAGCCGCGGGCTGGGGGCAGACAGGCAGTGAGCCATGGGAGAGGGGGTGACGATGCACCCTGGGGTGCTGGCCTGCAAATCAAACCAAGATCTTTGATTTCCCATTTTATTTCTATTTTTGGTCTTTAATCCAATGTATATTCTGAACATACATGCTAGATGGAGGGTTAGCAGCTGAGCTGAGGAAATTAAGAAGCAGCTTCAAATAGGAGGAGCTGTAAATGTGTAGGGGACGTTCCTGGATCCCCCCACTTCTCTCAGGTGCTTTCTACGCTGCATGCCCAAGCTTATAGCTGCATATAGCTGTAGAGCTGCACTCATGTTAGCTCTACAGAGGAAGTCCAGGTGAAAATAAAGCTACAGAAGTGAGCTATAACACTGCACACCCAGCCCTCCTGTATTAATTAATTCAGTCAATTAAATACATTTGGCCTATGGCTCTCCCCACCAGGGACAAGGGAAAGCGGCTCTTCCTTGCACTGCCAGATCTTATGGCTTCCCAGATGCAGAGCCTGCTCTGGCCTAAGCTCAAGTCTGCGTATGGACGTTTGAAACCCTGTGACCTGCTGCGATACAGCAGCTGGGACTTTTCCACAGAGGGAGGACAACGCCCTTGATACTTTTCGGGATGATGCTCCTGAGCCCTGGAGTGAAGCAGGGGATGGCTGAGATGCAAGCACAGGGCATGGGCACAGGGTGCTGGGGCTCCATAGCCCCACGCGGGTAGAGGGGGATGAATACACAAGTAATAAAAGCCTTCAGAGTCTGCTGCATCAGTGTATTAACCGGGAATAGGTTGCCCTTGGGCAAAGCTTTCCTAGAAGAGGTGTATCTGACCCATAAGAGAAGGAAGAAAAAGAGTTATGTTAATAGAGAAGGGTGTAAGTATAGATCAGATAACACATCCCAGCACCTACCATATGCTGGGTAGCAGACCTTCAGGCAGCAAACCGTGCTGAGCACCGTCAGGCTGGTGAGGCTGCACAGCCCAAACAAGACCCCGCAGAAGGCGTAGAGAGTGCACACCGCCTGGTTGAACAGCCACCTGCAAGGGAAAGCCTGCAGGTAAACCCAGCCCTTCCCCTCTGCCCGGGGCAGCTGGCTGACAGCCCCTGCCATGCGGCTAGACAGGAATTGTCTCTGAAATCCCTGCTCTGGAGGAAGGCTGGGTATTTCCCAGCCGCTCTCCTGGCAGTAGGGCCTCAGCTGCTGGTCCCACACTGGAAGCAAAGCCGACCGTGCGTGGGGCAGCTGCAATGGGCTGCATGGATAGCAGCGTGTGATTGCCCAAGAAAACATGGGCATGATCTTGCCCCAGATTTGTTCTCTAAGCATCCCAGAGACAGGCACAGACAGAGCCACAGGTGCAGGAGCTGCCCTGATCCATGCCAGCGCACACCACTGCAGTGCCTGTGCAATGTGAGGGCCAGCTCGGAAACCCACCACCAAACCCCTTTTACAGCAAGTCTGTGTGATAAACTGGGGGGACAGGGAACAGCAAAGCACCCTGCTGTGGGGTGGATGTCTGTGAAGGGCCACCAGACTGACTCCTTGGGTCCCCCTGCACCACCTGTCAGGGATCTCCCCATTTCAAGACAAGGTTTGCAAAGTGCACCCGGGGCCATTGGCCAGCACAGAGCCGCTTCCACAAAGTACCTGTGTGCAAAGAAGGATGAGGTGGCCAAGGGAAAGAGTGTCACCGTCATACTCAGGTCACTGATGGCCAGGTTGACGATGAAGAACTCGGCAGGCTTCAGCATTGACCTCTTACGATAGGCCACCAGCAGGAGCAGCGAGTTCCCAGAGAGGGACACAATGCCTGTGGAGAAGGCAGAGGAACGGTGCTGTATGTAACAGAGCTGGGAAAGGAGCCAGGATCATCTTCAGATGTTTGGAAGCCAACACCGGAGATGTCTACAGAGGGTGGAAAGGGCTCCAGGCTTCCCTCCCCAGAGCAGGCTGAGCAGGGGAGCCCATGGGACCTGCAGAGCTCTGTGAGCACATCTGGAGATGCTGGACATTGAATTTGATCCCTTCCCCTTCCTGAAATCCTACAGAGGCATTTGGTAGGATGGCAGTGATGGGATGAGACTGCAGTCGGCCCTGGGTGCAGGATCTGGCCAGAGTCACTTCTTCCAGCTGGAAGGAGCAAGGGGGGCACTTCCTTCCAGCTAGATAAATAACAGGAGCTTTGTGCGATTGCTCTTCTGATGTGAGGCCAAGGAGCTGCACCCCTTTGCCTTTTTAATTTCTTCCTGGCAATGTCACTCCTAAGTCTGTGTTGTCCAATATCATGGTAACAAAATAAACAAGAAGAAAGGCATTATGAAGATCAAGGAAAATCCAGACTAAACAAACGAAGACTCTTTGTTTGCTACTAGTGTATTTAAAACAACAGTGGTGATTAAAATTTTATAACAAGGGCTTTCTCTCTTTTTTAAATTATAAGCGTGCTTTCATTGAAAAGAGGTTTTGGTGTCCTCAGAAGGGGAATCTCTGCTGCTTTTGGGGCAGGTTGGGTAGGACAAGAATTTCTCCCTAATGGATTAGGCTGTAAATTAAATACAGTGGTAAGAACCAGCTTGCAAAGCCGCTAAATGGCTAACACTAAAGTTCCCCTCAGGAACAGGATTCCCACGCAAGACTTCATCAAATCCAGAGCTTTGGAAGTTTTGGAGTCACTGGAGGGTAGAGTAATGAGATGTTTGTCCTTCTTCCCAGCCTCATGAGGCATTTTTCCCACGGAGCTAGTCTCACATCTGTACTAAGTACATTTTATTAGCTTTACTAACTCCTAGGAGCTATAGGTGCCTGTAGGGCTGCTGGCAGTCCCAGTGGCGTGAGCATGCCTTGGGTTCCCCATCCTCACAGGCATGAAAAACTCTTCTAGCGTTTGGGAGACAACTTGCTCAGGGCTCAGATAACTGGAAGGCTTTTCGTTGCTCATTGTTCACTTCTGCCCACACCAACCAGGGCTAGGCCGCTTCAGAGCACATCCCAGCCCCTCGGTTTTGCCTGCTGGCTTTTCAGTGCCACTAACTCCAAATCACAGGACATTCAGCAGCTTCTTCTGCCGAAAGCAAGGACCAGCTGGAGGTCCAAATCACCTTCAATAGTCCTGAAGCTGGCAATGCTAACAGAGAGTCCCTACCTGTCTCACATCAGGTAGCTGCAGTAGGAGTTACAGCACGTTTCTCAAAGGTTGTTCTTCAACTTTCCAAATATTTAAAAACATAACTGGTACTTGCAGTTCCCCTGAGAGGGGAATGCAGTCACCAAGCTTTGGCCAGATCATCCTTTTGAGTAACATGGGGAGGGCTAATGTGGGAAGGGCCAGTTTGATTATTCTGCTAATGACTGAACGCTTCTGGAAGCATCAGTGACTGCAAAAGTCCTGAATGTCTCTCGAAGGCAGGCACCTGGGCTGCCCACAGCAGGGAGAGAGGTGTAACAGGCTGTCTTTCCTTACCAAAGACTAAATAAAGTGTGCCAAAAATCAGGTCTTCTCTCTCCGATAAGGTGGAGATGAACACCAAGGCGTTGGACACATTTCCCATCTGCAAAGCAAAATACAAATACAAGTGAGAGCGAATTTTGGCTAATGAAGGAGTGCTCACTTTCCTCCGTTCCCGGGGAGGACAGCTCTGCGACACGCTCCTGGCACGGTGCTACAACCAAGCCAGCAGCATGTACCTCACCGCGGGAGGTGCCTTCATTAAGGCTGCACACAGCACTGACCTAACCAGCTGGGCAGGGGGCCGATAATAGGATCACGCTGGTAATCTCACTTGATTACCATTTCTTCAATTACAGATTTTACTGATTAGCATTAGCCTTTGGATCTAAATTTTCTTTGCAAGTCTCGGCCATGTGCTGACTGCAGCGGGCACTGTGCGTTTGGACATGGGGATTGGCAGCTCAGAGCTGGAGGCTTCGTGTTTTGCAAAGTCCCCCACCTCCTCCAGGTTTGTCCCATCCTTCACGTGCCTCCACCAGTCCCTGCGTCCACATCAGCAGAGAGGCTTGGCCCAAACTCTCTTTGCGATGCAGCCAAGACCTGTTCATGTGCCATCCCGGTGGCATATTAATTGCCTCTACTGTGAGACATGCACTGTGTGTGCTGAGAAAGGCCCATGCAGACAAGGGGACTTGCAACAAGCTGTTCATCAAACCGCAGCCCAGGAGACCCCACAGCTGGGGACAGAAAGGAATTTTGTCACCGCAATCATCACTGCTCCTGGCTGGGACCCTCCTTCTGCTGTAACTAAATCTGATCTGTGCTGCCAGTAGTGCAGGCAGGGAAGAACTTGAGGGTGAACACATGTATTAACAACAACAAAAAAATAGTAGTAAAAAGTCATTCCCTTTCACACGGTGTCTGACTCAATCATTGAGTTTTATCAGCCTAATTAGTTTCCCTGGTATTTCATGCAGCTGAGCCAAAGGTTCCCAAGTGCTTAGGAAGTTAATAGGGGGTAGTAGAGCAGAACAGCAGACGTGTTTCAGTATATTCTCTCCCTTCACTGATAACAAATAAATGGAAAAATATTTTGTTCAGGTGAAGAAAAAAAAAAAGAGAGAGGGGGTGAGAGAAAATAATGGTTTAATTATATGTTTCGATAGCTGTTAGCTTGCTTGCTGGGATGCTTAATGCATGCAATATTCCTGCCTCCTTCCCCAAGGTCCCTACCTGCACGCTGTGGGAGAACTGAAAACAGTGCCCTGCCACGGAGCAGGGGCTGGGGAGGGGAAGGCAGCTGGGGCCAGCCTGGGCATGGTTTAACCCTCACAAGTGGCAACAGGCTGCTTATTCCTGCCCCATAGCCTAGTCCTCATAGGGCCATGCTGCGAGCTGGAACAGGGAATAGATTTGGCCTTATGGGGAGGAGGTGAATAACAATAATATCCCCAGCACAGATCCCTACGTGACCTCTAACTGCTGTGAGGCAGCTTGGGAGCTACCGCATGGGCCAACAGCCATGGGAGACGGAGCCTCTTTCCATGAGTTTTGCTGACATGGACTTCACAAACAGAGCGACTACCCTTGTTATCTGTACCCGGGTGAAAATGCGCACCTCACATCCAAGGCTGCATTCAGACAGATGGAGCTAATTACTTGAAGTACTGTGTAAATTAGCTTTGAGTGTAAATGTATTTTAAGACACTAACTGGTGTTAAACTGCCAAGAAATCCTGCCAGTAGTTTTTCATTCTCTGTGTTACTGGCCCATACAGATGAATATCGATTGACCATGGTTCCTCTGGCCTATTTCATGGCTTTCTTGGGTTAGGTGGGCACACAATCCATGGGATGTTTACAGCTCATATAGTCCCACTTGCTACATTTCAGTGAACTTATCTCAAGCATCTGATGTTAAGCAATCAAATATTTTTATGGTTGGTGCCTACATACCATGAGTACGATGAAGTTGCCTCTGCAGACCAGGCAGGATGCTGGTTAATTTAGTTAATGGGAGCTGCAATGGTCATCCATGGTTCTCAATTCACTCTGTTGACCGTCTGGCCTCTCTGGATGGTTCCTGCTCCTCTTATGAACAGAGATGGTGGAAAGCAAAAGAACTGGTCTGTGCAAAACAGTCCCGACAAGCGTGTGCTGCACAGAAAGGGGTGTCATGCACTGAAGACAGAAGGAGCAACAGCAAGCCAGGTTTTGGCTTGCTTGCTCTAGCAGACATGGCCAAAGCCCTTGTGCTGCTGGCATACTCCCACATCCTTGAGACATGTTTTGCCCAGGTTACTGGTTTGACAGCTTGATGCAAATGTGATTTTAAATTAAGCTCCATTTACATCATCCTGCTAAACTGACAGAGGCTCTCAGGAAGCTCAGCTAACGGCTGCTGAAGTGCAGCAGACTTGCCTCCTTCCTCAACTCATTTATTGGCTTTTGGCAATGAGAAAGAGGTACCATACTGTTTTGAAATGCCCCATCCTCCTGCCTGGGTCTGGAAAGTCTGCTCTGTGGCACTGCATGGACATCATGAAGGCAAACATGGACAGCCAGGAGGTCTACCCGCTTCTGTTTGGGTTTCCTACTACGGACTTTCACTTCAGAGAAATGACCACCACACATGGGATTTTTCCAATCCTTTGTTGTGCAAAACAAGGCACATCTAACAACAGTGTGTGCTTTACTAATAAACTAAACCCCGGCTATTATCTGCCAGCTTGGAAGAGGCTGCTAGCCCTTAGGGTTTGATATGCAAGCACCTATGGGAAAAAGCGCCAAGCAGTGTGATTGCCCAGGCAGGCTGACAGGCACACAGCTAATTTGCTACTTGAACATATCAAATGTCCCCTGTCTTGTTACCAGTACATACAAGTACAGTATGGCAACTTCTCATACATCATTACTTGTATTTATGTACATGCAGCTTTGATGTTCAGTCTTAAAAATTCAGTCTCTCTTAATAATTGCCTGGTAAAATATGTAAGGAAAACATTAACATTTGCATCCTAGAGGCTTCCTACTTTAACCAATATAGTATTGCTGTCAGAGCAGCAACCTGACTTGGAGGACTCCTTGCCAGCCCAGCACACACTTTGCAGGTGCACGCTCCCCTGACCTGCTTTTCCTTATGCTCTCCTGGCTGGTGGATGTTGATCTCAGTTCTGCTTTGGTGCCAGGGTAGCCTTGGACCACTCGAACACATTTGAATGTCCTCATTTGCATGATATAGTTCAGCTGCATCAATTTGCTTTTCTTAGCAAACATAATTCACAAGGTGCTTGCTTTAAACCCTTACTACCCTCTCCCTACTCATCTTCCCTGGTCGCAGTGTGGAGGACCAAGTGCTGTCAGTGTGGCCCCACAGCAGCAGATGCTGCTCACGAGAAGTCACCATAACCTCCATCTGCTCTCTTGGGCTTTCTAGCTGCTTTGGGCAGAGAGCGAACTGCCTGGCCATCCCCATAGACGTCTACACAACATAATTACTAGGGCATGCAAGGTTGGAGTCTGAGCAGCAATGGGCCAAGATCTACCCTGAGCTCTGCTTAAGAGGGAAAAGGGGTTAGGCAGAAAACTATCCCAGCTAATATTAACTTGGGAAGCTGCACACCAGTCCTCAGCCTGCACTGGATACCCAGGGAAGCAAGTCACTGTCTGATCTTTCTGCACTTGCACCACACTAAAAGCATCGCAGAGTAACTCAGTTTTCTCAGCTCGTGACCTCCTCACAGGCTTTCACTTACAGGTTTACGTTGAAGGTGACTGTCCCCTCTCTGTGTCCTCAGCACGACTGATGGCACCTGCAGCTCCGGGAAGCTCCTCCCTGCCTGCCCGGCCGAGACACTGGGACGTGCCGGTGTCCAGCCGGGGTGGCCTTTCCCGTTTGCTCCCTGGGAGCTTAGGGAATCGAATTGACAGGAATCCTGAGCAGAGCCCATGAATCCCAGACAGAGGGACCAGCACAGAGGTGACACCAGGCAGCTTTAAGCTGTCCCTCCTCACTCCGGTCTGTGCTGGCCCCATCTTTCAGCAGATATTAAAGCAATAGCAAAACTCTCGTTACCTGTTCTGGGAGCTGGGTAGCCCCAGGCCCTGTGACTTCGGTGTGCTCCCTCTGCAAGGGCAGCCTGCAGAAACCAGCCCAGCTGCTGCGCTCCTGTGAGGGTACGCCCCAGTGCAAGCCAGGATCTGGGCATCAAGTACAAATGGCTTGATTGCAGAGAAACTACAAAATCATTTAGGAGGGAAGCACAGCAGCTCCAGGGGTGGGAGACGACTGCTTTCTCCCTTTACAAGATCAATCATTTCAATAAAAGGGTGTTTCTGGATAACTGCGATGTGAGCACCTTGCAAGCATTCCAAGTACTTTCACACCCCGGGTTCAAGCTGAATCTCTCCCTTTATTGACTGTCCAGTGGAGACTTAGGTTCTCCCTTGAGATTTTCACTGACAATCCCGACTTGCTGGACACAAGTGCTGGAAATCCCTAGCAGGAAAAAGGGAAACATTTCCCACCCTTTCTTCACCTGCCCTGTGCAAATCTTGTCCCTAGCCTCAAATCCTCGCCATACTATGCAGTGACTCATAAAGAACAGCAAAATAAATGGGGCTCATGTTCAGGTTTTTGTTAAAATCTTGTGAGTCACTTTATCTTGGGAAAAAGCAGCAGTGGCAAATCTGGGCTTTAGTGGAAGACAGACAGCTGCAAGACAGACAACTAGGGGATCTAAGGCTTTAACTGAAGGGAGCAGGCAGAACTGATGGGACATTGCAAAAAAGTTCTCTGATGAGATTTCTCCATCACAAGGAAGCAGAAAAGGTTGGAGCCCATCTTCTCCCTTTTTCAGGCCACCCTCTAAAAGGTTTGTGAGGAAATGGGCTTTCCTCCTCACCAGCACATGCAGTAGCAGGCAGGGCAGGGTGAGAACATCACTCTGATGCATATTCATAATTGTCAGGGTGAAAAAGCTGCTTCAGAGTATTTAATTTCACAGCTAACGAAAATCCAATCTCAATGTGCTTCCTATGATGAATGTCCTTAGGAGCCCACCTCTCCCTTCCTTGTGTGCCAAAGCATTTTAATTGATGCTAAGGTTAAATTTATTAGAAAACCACCAAGTTATTAGACCCACAGTATGACACTGTGGATGTGGAAAAGGAAGGAGGGAAGAGGGTTTGCTACATATTCATCAGCTTCTAAGTTTCTCTTCAGAATTTCTTGAGAAAGTGACTCTTTCACCTTAACCACAAACATGTCAAAAATATGCAGAGCTTCCACAGACACATTTTGGATGCATGCACTAAGACATGAGCCTATGCCTTTGGGATAAATGCACGTGCTGTCGGGCAGTTATAGCTCTGTCTGGGACACTGAGTAACAGCACTTGTCCATACAAGTGCCTTCAGCGTTGCTTGTTGCTCTGACTATCCCTATACACAACCGACTGCAAGGAAGGGAGTTTCTGGTGATGAGACCCCTGCGACAGTGCAAGCTGGGTGAGACCCAGCCAAGGGGTCAGAGTGCTGGAGCGATGTCCCAAGCTGCAGAGTGGCACCTGGCAATGAGAGTGGGAGTCACTCACCCTGGAAGTAAAGTTGGTGCAGAGGAGAGTGAATCCAGCAGGAGAGGAGGATGTTGAGGTGCTGGAGACTGGCAGCCCCCCCTTGTATGATGGGTGGGCAGGAGGACATAGTGCCAGTGGTGAAAGGGGGCTGCTGGGTTCGTCTCCTCCACAGAGCACCTTGGATCCTAAATGCTTCACAGCCCAGTGAAAATAATCTTCCTTACTCTCCTGTGCTTTTTGGAGGGTAAAGAGTGTCCATGTATGGGGAGGGGTGATTTATACCTCCCTGTACCAGACTGAGTGACTCTGGCCATGAGAATGACGTCCTTCATTAACTTAATTGGAAACAACCTTCTTTTAGGGCTGAGCAAATCATTCCTGAAATTCTCATAATGTATAGTTCTCCCCTAGGCCACATTTCATTCTTCCTCAAGAGCCCTTGGAAGCAGACATGCTGAACACAGAACATGCACACCACCTCTCCAAGATGCTTTAGCAAAGCATACGTGTATTAAGAACATGGAGCCTGGGAAAAAGGAGGGACTGTGGTCACACAGCTGCACTGATGACGAGACAGGGCAAGGCCCAGCATAAACAGTTTGGAAGGAATTGTTCCTGCTCCTCAGCGTGCAGGCACACACGCAGCAAAGGAAAGAGAGAACTGGCAAAGCTTGCAGGACTTTATTTCCTTCAGATCCCTGGCAGGTCTCCATCCTGCAATACATCAGGGCAGCTACAAGTGTCCTGTGAGATCAAGCTGGCAAAAAGTAACAATAATCCAGGGGAGAGGAACTTCTATTTCTGACATATTACTTGGGATAGGCCTTATTTTTATGGTTGTGCTTGAGCTATTCGTAAAGCACACATCTCTCACTGTAATACAGAAAATTATAAAAAAGCATCTCTTGCACTGATAGATATGCTGATATCATTGACACATGGACGATAAATCAGTTTTATAGAAATATGGAGAGCTATAATTTTTGTATCTGAAAGTAAATCATAAACTAGATCCTGTAAACTTATCGTACCTATGTGCAGTGTACAGGCAAGTGAAGCTAGGATCAGTACAAAAACTACCACAAAAATCTCAGACTTTCCCCTGCTGCTTTCACTGGGGGCTTGTAAAGCCTTCCCCCCCAGATGAATTAGAAGGTGGTGCACTTGTCTGAGCTGCTCTGCGAGAGGGATGTTGGGACCTCTTCACACCTGGCCCCAAGAGATGCTTACATGGTCTTTACCCTTGTGGAAACAAGACAGCGAGTAACCTGCTTCCCTGCCAATTCACAAACCTGTTCTGGTTCTGCTTGCCTGCTGGAAACCTGCACAAAGGCCTTCCTTTCTCAGAGCTGCTCCCTCAGGTGAGCGTGCAACAGAGGGGGAAGCTTGCACAACCCTCCCCCTCTGCTGTCATGTTTAGTGGAGAGTCACAAGCTGCAGAAGCATCAGTGCAGGTACTAAACACATTCACACTCATTTCTGACAGAAACAGCTGCTGGAGCTTTCTTCCAACTCAAAACATTTCAAAAACGTGACTATGCTCAATCAAGACTAAATCTGTAACTCCTCTGGGAGGGGCTTCAGATGAGAATGTCTCATCAGGGGCTATCCAGCCAGCACAACGCGTGGCCCTTTGAAATCAAACTGCTTGGCCACGTAGTCTTTGGGCATACAAAGCTGCTGTTCAATTTGATTTAAGCTCCATTGCTCAGACTCTGTTCTGAGAAGAGACAGACTGTGAAAGCTCCTTTCCCCTCAATTTAATCAGACTTCAAAATGAGATGAAGTTTTCCAAGCAGCTGCTGCCACAGGTACATTACCAGGAAACCCTCATATTCTGCATCCCAGACTCTATTCTTGTGTCCACAGGAAGAATCAAACCTAAACCTACATCCCATGTCCACACCTGGCACCTGTGAGGACACTGGCATGGCTGGACTGGCCTGATCACATGCATTCTGTCTACCTGAAAAACCATACATTTTATTTTTGATTGCTGGTTTTGTCCTTTTCCTCTCCAGACTTGGACAGCCGCTTTTCTTCGGCCAACGTGCGACAAAGCCAGAGCCTTTCTTAGGCAGGAGGAGGAAACCTGATGAGCCTCAAAACTCTGCTGACCTCCAGTCTCTTTCAACAGTAAATAGCGTGAATTGATTTCTGAAATTCCTAGCACAGGGGAAGCTTAGACACTGCTGCCTGCCTAGCAAATAAAGCAAGCCTTAAAAAGTCCTAGAAGAGCAAAAGAGCATAGCGGAGTGACTGTTCACTACATGAAGGACAGACTGCAGTGCAAGGAAAGGCAGTTCTCAGTCCCCTACCCGAAATCACTTTGGAGATTACAGAGGTTTTGTGTTCCAGGGCTGCTTTCCACCTCCCTGTTAGCCACCCAGGACTCTTGCAAACCCCTTTGAGAGGGGGTGCGACCCCACGCACACGCACACCCTAAAGCTCTCAGTGAGCTGTGTCACTCGCACACACGCACCAGTGCCCACGGCCGCCCAGGCGGGGAGCAGAGGTCATAGCCAGGGCTGGCACTGCCGGTCCCCCATGCCCACCCCGGGGCTCCTTCACCCCCCGGGGACACAGCTAGAGGGGCTGGGCTCCCTGCCCTCCTGCACCTCGGGACACCCACGGGGACCGTGTCCTCCCCACTCCCAGGGTCGGGGACACCATGTCCCT
>NW_010972709.1:9422361-9452826 GCF_000737465.1 Haliaeetus leucocephalus | reverse complement strand
GCACCGGCGGCCGCGGACAGCTCCGCTCCCGCCGCGCCCTGACCGCGCCGGGCTCTGCCGGCGCCGGGCTGGGCTCTGCCTGCACCGGGCTCTGCCTGCACCGGGCTGGGCTCTGCCTGCACCGGGCTCTGCTCTGCCTGCACTGGGCTCTGCCCTGCCCTCGGTGCTGGGCACGGTCCCCGGGCTGGGGAGGCCGGGGGACGCCGTCCCCACAGCCGGGGCAGCTCCCGTGCTGCAGGGCTGGCACGGCCAGCTCAGCCCGGGGCACCCGGCTTCCCCTGCAATCTGCTCCCCACCAGGCACTCAGCCCAGGCACCCTCCTCCCCAGCCGCACATCCCCACACCAACGGGCCCCGAAGCCGCTGTTTTCGTAGCGAGAGAAACTGAGGCACGGAGACCGTAGTTTAAAGCAGCACCCCGTGGCCTCACAGCAGCCCCAGGCTCACTTTTCCCTCCCCTTGGCCACCTCCTCTCATCCCCCCGCAGGGGAGGCAGGCTGGTAATTCACTCACCTCTCCCTGAAGATCTGGCGGGCCACCCGGCATGACCCCATGCTGTGCCGTGAGGTGCTCCAAGGACATGTTCCAGAGTGACAGAGGAGACGAGGAGGTGGGGATCGCTGTGCTGAGGCTGTTGCCAATCAGAGCTGGGTTTTGTTTTCCACCCAAATCGCTTGACCTGCCTCTGCTTGGCAAAACACGAGTCATGACCACCACTTACCCATGCATTTTGTTAATTCTCTCACACCAAGAGCTTTCCCTTGGTTGCCAGTTAGAAATGGGAACAGTATCAAAAATCCTAGTGCTCATTTTTATAGCTCCAAATATTGTCAGGACTGCTGGTCAGCTTGGATTCAGGTGCTTAAATTTGCTTCAGAAAGGAACCCTGAAGCTGGAGAAATGGACGGCAATAGCACAGCAATAGCCTTACATACTCTACGTGCTTTGGAAAAAGCCTTCATGAGAAACTTTTATGGACTAAACAGCTATGTAAATAGATACATACTGAGATTATTATAAACGAAAGTTAGTTGTTGTTTGTGTTCCAGAAACACAAAGGCCTCAGCCAAGTTTGAGGCCCCGTTGTGCAGTCCCCTCCACGTGGCCAGAGTTAACCCAAAGAGCCTGACATCCATCAGGCAACACGCTCCATTTTCTCCCTTTCACCTGGAATGGACCTGAGGCATGACATTCAGTGACACGCCAAGGGACACAGAGAGTTCTCAGCAGAGTCACAAGCACAAATAGGAGGAGCAGCACTTTCCGTGCTGCACACACCGTGCTACACACAGGGACTGCAAATAGTTACTAAACTGTGGCCACGTTTGCACAACTGCATTATTTTTTAGCAGTTTCCTTGGGAAACAGACCTCCATCTCAGTCTGTCTTTCCACAGCAACACCGCTCCTCCCCAGTAGCACTTCATTCATCAGCCATTCTCACCCAGATTTGGAAGAGGGATTGAAGTCTTTGAGACAATTTAGTTCCCACCTGGTTTGTGCAGTAGGGAAAGATCCCAGGAGCGGGCTGAGGTGGTGAGAAAGCTCAGCAGAGATGCCATGGGGCAGGCAGCTCATCAAGCAGCACCCACAGACACCTGCTTGCTGCCTTCCTTCTTGTCTGCAAGAGATTTCTCAAGAGAGATGGAGGAGATGGGGTTACAGAGGTGATGAGACAGAAAGCCAAACCTGCAGGAAACTAGACTTCATAAGGTCAGCTGTTCACAGAACAGCTTTTTTTCTTAAAGCCTAAGCACATGGTGAGCCCTGCTTAAACCCAGACCTACCGCACTCTCTCAGGATTGCTTTTTTTATGGCAATGATTGAGGCACAGAGCAAGTCTTTAAAGGAGCACTTTTGATCTGGGATTTAACCAACAGGTTGATTTCTAGAAATCAAAATTGACCTGAAGCATAATTCCTTGCTGTGAATCCTAGGGAATTTGGTATGGCCTTTGTTATCTCAAGCATCTAATTTTGTTTTCTAAGCTCTCCCTTCTTCTTCCCCCCCGCCCCCCCCCTTCCCCAACAGAAAGAGAGTATTTGAGCTATAAGTCCCCCAAAGGAACAAGAGCCCAATTGACAGAAAATGACCACAGGATGCTGGCAGCATTACAAAGACAACAGAAGAAGTATGTCAAACCTACACAATGTCACCTGTCCCAGAAGTAATATTTCTGGCTGGCAGCCAGGAGAGTCTAAAGTGGAAAAGACTTGCCAAGCAGGTTACGGCCTGTGATTAGGCAGGCAACTCAGAGAACCCTGTTCCCCTTTCAACACCAACATTAATCACAGCATTGGGACTGTAATTCTGTTTCATTTTTCTCTGTCTCTGTCTCTCCCTCTCTGCCCTGTGGGCCACAGGCAAAGGCTAACCTCAAGTTTTTGATTCCTCTTTGGCCACCTCCTGAAGAGTCCTACTCGAGTTCAATCTCAAGACTGTAAGTCCTTAGTTTTGCTCCCAATCCATCAGAGCCCATTTGCACCAGCTGAGGTGGCTTTGTACAGCAGATCTGGTTAGTCTAAGGTCTTGGTTCCAGCTACTCCTCCAAAAGACACCAGGGTTTAACTCTCTAAATGCCTGTTTAATACTGTTCTCCTGTCAAGAACAGCTTCCCTGTTGGAAGAGACTTTCTCCAGATGCTTTTGTAAGTCTGCTAATCAAATCAAACAAGCTTTTTCATGTAATTAAACATTTAGGTTTTTAAGCATACAAAAGCAGAATTTGCAGCATAATTGCAGAAAACAGGGGAATGGCAGTGAGCACAGGGACAGGGCAAATCCCCTGCTCACTGGTGAGCCAGGAGGACACTGCAGCAGCTGGTATGACCTCCCCTTTAACAACGCCAGCCACCAGACCTAGGAGCAAGCATTCCAGATTCCACCTTTGAAATGAAGCTTATGGGCTCTTTTTCTTACAAAGAACTTGAAAGTGAAAACAAAAAACTGAAAATTACTGTGGCTCTTCAAAATGGGTATCTGGGTTCTCCTTTAGCCAAGGGAAGCTGGTGGGGAAGAAAATGCACATCCACACACGTGTGTGCACATGCTACGTCTTCCTGTCCAGAGGAAACCAGTAAGTCGAGTTATAGCCAAAGAGCAACACAGCTCACCTCCTAAAGCTTTCAACCAGCTCTCCACACAGTGACAAAAATCTACAAAAGTTGCCTTGTTTTGCAGCTGCACCAATGAAACATTATATTCGCTGCTGCTTGCTCAGGCTTTCAGCCTTTCAGGGCAGGTTGCTGCTTCCTCAGCATGCTGCTCTCCCGCCGTGGGGCCAGCTCTCCTGCTCCCCAGCTGGCCCAGCAAGGATGCGAGTATCACTTTTGCACCAGGTGAAGAAGGGACAGTGCAGCCCAGCTGCTACCCATCAGAGGTGCTTTGCAGCGCTGTGCCCTTGCCCAGGCTCAGCTCAGCGTTTCTGCAGTCCAGATGGTGGGAAGTAACCTGAAACTCATATCCCTCTGCCTTTTAGAAACTACCAGCTCGCCACCAGATACGGGACCCTTTCCTGGGAGCACCCCATTAAAATGCTGGCAGCACAACTCTGATAGTGTTGGAGATAAGGAGATGAAACTTTGAGAACCACTGCTCTGGCTGTGTTTGGACTTCTTTCCCTGTGGTTCTGCCCCTGTGCTGGAAGACACTGACTGCAAGAATTTGTAAGCATACCAGCGCATTCAGTCATTTAAACTACATAATTGTGCACCCAATTTGTATGTGCAAATACTACAACCTTTTCCGTGCAAACTGGGCATTTTGACACACAAGCATTCATTATGGAGATGTATGTTTACAGTTAATTTACTTGTGTAATAACTGTACATGGAAAATAGACACACAGCTGTGCCTCTCTTCTGCATATCAACCTTGATGCCAAATACTGCCCCAGCGGCAACCTCCGGCTGGGAATTCTCATCCTTACTGCAGTATGTGCTTTGCGAGAGTGAGCAGGGAAAGCTGTTTTTAAGAGGCCAAGGACAAGAGGTACACGGCTGAGGGCAGTGCTGCCAATGTTGTCAGGTGCTCAGTTCTTTGTATGTTTCTTCCATCTCTGACCATTTTTCTGCATTGATGGTGAAATGAAAAAGAATTCCTTGGGGTACCAAAGGGACATGGCAGAGCGTCTGTTTTCTGAGACAAAGGAGAAGGGATGCTGCTGCCCAGCAAAAGATAGCAAGCCAGCTCATCAGATCTGTAAGGAACTAATTTCAGTAAAGATAAGACAAACAAACATCAACTGGGGATAGCGAATATCCTGGGAAAACACTGGAAGTTCCCCAGTACCAGGAGACTAAAATGATTCAAAGGGGGGGGGGAAGAAGACAGAAACAGATTGGTGTGGTGGAAAGTTAATTCCCATGCTTGCTCTGCTGTGGAACAGGTGTCTGAGAGACCATCCAGCTACAACATCATTGGAAGAAAGTTCCAGCGTAATATATAAGATATTCTAATTGCTACATCTAATTATGAGGAAGAGTAAATCACCATGAAAATATTATCTGTCAGACAGAGTATAAACACGAAATTGACAATCAAACTGAGAGCTGTCATCCATCTTCAGAGGTTGCTGCTGTGTATAAAAAGACACTGCTTGTATTCATGAAGTAGAAGAGTGCTTCTGGAGTTATTGTAAAGTCCTATTAATCCGATAAGTCTTTAAATATTTACATAAACTTGATCCAAAAATGAAAACTTCTTCAAGTATATTTTCTCAAACTGAAGACCAGTAGGAGCCTGCATTATCAAACTGGATTTTGCAAAGGCAGCTGGAGAGATATTTATAACAGTGCTTTGTGAAACATCTGGTACTAATCGAACTAAAGAATTTTTAATTAGCCATTAATTTCCTCAATAACACAAAAGTCTAGACCACCTGCCATGACCACAGACAGGTCTAACTAAACCAGGGACCCTAAGAAGGCAGCATGGTCTGTGCACCTTGCCCTTAAAGCTCAAATTTTTATACCTTTATTCACGTCTTGCTCTTCCACCATCAAAGGCCATGTAAACAAAGTAAAATGGAGTCACTGTCACACATGGATGATGCCTTCAACCAGACCCGACCTACATGCCCACCAAGTGCCCCTAGGGCCTCATCCTTACCATTTTCAGTGAGCAACTCGTAGCAATTCCCAACCTCAGCCTGGAATTGAGCCCAGGCTCAGGAGGCCCCAGCCGGCTCCTTGGGTCGATGCTGACGGCGAGCATGAACATCTGCTGTACAGCGGCCAAACCAGCCTGCGTCCCACGGCAAGATGGTTGTGTTGGCACTAGCGACAGGTTTGAGAGTGAGCTATAGACAGACAGGCTCCTTTACGGGCTGTACTTCTCAGAGAGTGAATCGAGCAGCCCCTCCAATCTGTGATGGTTGCTTTAATGACCAAGGCTGAGATTTTGGCTTCTGCCTTTTGAACAGAAAGCTCTGTGGATGTGCTACACGCATCCACAAGCTGCTTCAGCTATATAAAAATGCTATTAGGCTTTTCCTTGTTACTGATCCATAGCCAAGGCAGCAAGTGCCAGTTTTATCGCACAGACCTCCTACCTTCCCAAACTGTTATTGGTCTTTTTGATGTATCTATCTATTGTGTTTTTAAGAAATGAAGGGCTGATGGAGTTCAGATTTCCATTTAGGATTTTTAAAGCACAACAGCTGGGAGGTCATTTGTGAATTTATTGGATTTTATTGCTTTGGTGGTACAAATGTTTTATTTTAAAATTAAATTAAGTTATCCAGTATCCTCTGTGAGCGCTTCCATCATTGATAAAAGCACTGACGGACTCAGAGGCAGGACGGACTCTACATCATTGCAGTCAATCATGAGACTGAGACTATCCTGAAATCCATGGAATTCCAGGGTCTGAGGAATTTTGCAAGTGACCCGTTCCTGAGTAGTAATGGCTTTTAATTCCTCCCTAATGATCTCCTTGGCTCGAGTTGGGTCTTGAATCACAATTTTCTGCCCTCAGTCTTAAGCAGTGGTGTTTCTCTTCCTTTTTATGAAAACAGACATGGTTACACCCATTTTAAAGGTCTCTAGCAATGGCAGTACTGAATACAGTATCAACACAGATAATTATTCAGGCAAAATGTCCACGAAACCTGTATTGTTGGCAGATAATGTCGCTTACAAATAGCTACTCCTGCTTACATGAGGGACCTTTACAGGCAATGAAAGGTGCAGCCTACACCTTGAACTTAAGCCCATACAACATTTCAGTTTTAAAAAGGGACAGGCATTTCTACGAGAAAGCTGTAAGGAGACAATACTTATTTAATTATAATACTTACTAACATCCAGGAATGTCAGAAAGTCAGGTATTGAGCAGCACATGAAAATATCATTCCCATTCAGCATAAAATTCTTGAGTTTGAACATTAACATCATTTCAACACACTGAACATTGATGTCAGGAGTAGATAAATGTGCATATATATCACTTGCACATACCACGGCAGCAGTGGCACTTCTAAATGTCCAGTGAAACACTTCATTTCCATTCCAATGACTTCTAGGAACAAAGTCTTACAGAAACCTCTCAAATGAGAAGACCCTTAGCGCAAAGCCAAGAAAGAAGAAATTCTACCACACTTGAACCATTTCTTTGCAAAGTCGGGTGTTTCAGCTAGAAGAAGGTTTATAAGACTGGAGGGGCTGACATACAGGAGTATGCTGCTTCCTGCAGCCTCTGCTGCAGTGACATTCGTGTCCAGCAGAGAAACAGAGCAGTCACGGATGGGATTGCCTTAAATCACTACAACTAGATTTTCCAGAGCTTTCAATTGATGCCCTTGGTAACTCAGACTAGCCCCTGGCTGGCACACAGAGATGTTAACTGGACCATGCCCAGTGACCCTGTACTGGCAGCAATAGATTTGCTTCCAGCATTAGGACACTCAGTTTCCTTGGTCACCTCTGGTTGCCTCAGTTTCCCTCTCAGAAGAAAGCAGATTGCAGGGATGTTGTGAGGCATAAATTAAATTTGCAAAACATGTTGACATCACTAGCTAGAGATCTGTTCTGAATGTCTAATTTTTATTTATCATAGCCTAAACAGAAAATCAGTCAGCAACACGCAAATTAAAATTGAACCGTTAGAGGAGCCTGCAACAGAAGCGATGTTTAGCTTTTTCATTAAGTAGCAGTGACAGATACAGATTGAGAACATGTTCCATAGCATGAACAGGAAGCCCAGCTGCAGCCTGAGGCATAGCAAAGCCTGGAAGAACCACAGTCGTCTGTATGCAAATGACAGAGTTGTCCTCAGAAACATGAATCAATGACAGTACATGTGTGCAGAGATTTGGAAGCACATTGCTCAATCTCCTACAAAGAGGATGGGAATATTTTTCTCTCTTGTACACCTAGCTTGTTCCTGCCGAATAAAGTGGCACGTACTTCAAATTGCTCTCATCAATAATCAAGCTGGGAGAGGCAAAAATAAAATGACAGGGAGCAGGGATCCAGGGCTCAAGTGGCAAAACAGCTCTAAGGATATTGTGCTCAAAAACCATGATCTCAAAACTATTCATGAGAGAGAGAGGCTTGAATAATTACTCCTGTTGTTTGGGGAAGATGGAGACTCTGGGGGTGGCCTTGCCCTTCATGGTGTTTCAGACATGAGTCCTTTCCATCATCTCCCAAGCAGGTGAGCAGCAGGGTAATGGGATGGAGAGGAGGAATTAAAGCTGTTATGCCCCACAGTCATTCACCGGTGAAGAGGGAGGCTCAGGGAGACAGCACAAGGAGCCAAAGCGAACCCGTGCAGGAGCAGGCAGCCCAGGCAGGCCACTACAGCACGTCAGCAGGAGATGGAAATTCAAACTCCTGTGCGAAAGGGCATACAGCCACAAATCTGAGAGTGACTAGAAATAGCACAGCCCCGTGAAAGGGTCTCACCACCAGGACAGGGGTGGTCACGAGGAATACGAGTCAGCCAGCTGCGCTGCGATGCCCAAGCCAAATGTTGCTGCGTTCTGCATTGTCAGGGAGGTGAAAGGAGCCTCATCCTTCACTCAAATGAAAAATTAGTCCATGGATGTATTCATGGGACAAGGGAGTGCAGAGACAATTGGGAGGAAACTATCTCAATACTCGCCTGCCTGGATTAATGACTCAGAAAACTGTCCAAACAGCTGTGTCCGATACCGAGGGTATCTGCAGGCAGCAAAAGGCTCAATACCAGATGCAAACACTATCTCCACTGTGCAGCCCAGCGCTAGCTGCTGGAGGAAGGGGAGTTCCCTAAGAAACAGCTCTATTTTGAGCATGAGGGGCAGCAACCAAACAGCCACGGGTGGGGTAGAAAGGTCTTGATGTGCAGATGGGCACCTACCCACTTTGCCAGTCACGTATAGAGCACAACACTGCACAGTATCAAAACCAAAGGGTGAATCTTGCATGAGATCCTTGCTAGGGATTCACTTCTGCCCTTGTTTGGTGTTCTCCATACACTGCCATCAGCACAACTGCAGCTCAAATCATTTTGAGCTAATGAAGAAGCTTCAGGTGGGAGCTGAAGGAAACAGTAACCCTTAGGAGGACTTGCTCCCCTGTCAGCATTTTGTATGAGCAAAAAAGGCCATGTGAGACTAAACAAGCCACTCTAAACAATTATTTACCTATTCACACACTGTTCCTGTGGTGCAACCAAAGTAAATGCCTGTACTGATCAAACACAAAGAAAACGTGGCTGGCAGCAGGCTAATGACGTACCCACTGCGAGACAGCCAGCTTAGACCTCTGAAAGTCCCAGCTCCTAGATGCCTCTTGCAGTCTCTAGACAAATTGCATCCTTAAAACACCCTGTCTCAAAGGACAGTAAAAAGTTGTTTATTTTTCAAGGCACAGAAGTCCACAGAGATCAGATGGTGGGCAACACTGCCCACCAGCCAAAGCTAAATTCCCAGCCAAAGTCAAGGTGGAGCCTTCATTTCTGAAGCTATACAAGCACAGAAAACATTGCCTTGACATTGATTTCCCTCATAATTCTCAGAGTTAGAGTTTGCACTCCATCGGGTTCCCACTAACATTTATCACCTCCGCAGAAGTATCGGATAAACCCTTTTTCTAGCATTCCTCAGCCTGTGTTGGGAACTCATTTTCCCAAACAAGGACATTTCTCCCAGCCACCTTCTTCCAGCCTTTGTATTGTCCTGCCCATTGCATGGCAAGCTACAGACCTTGCTACACACATCCGCAGAAACAGCTCCAAGCTCTGCTACTGAACTGTTCTGTAACTTCAGGCAAGTGACTGAAACTCTGCCTTGTTACCTCCATCATGCAACACTGACAACGCAGCTTTTGCAGCTCTTGGGGTGATATGAAGCTTTGGTGGTCACAACTGAGATGAAGAGTTAGTTAGGTCAGTACAAATCCTCACTCGTGCTTCCTTACGTTAGAGATAAAACCTTTCACTGACAGAGCTGGTATTTAATTCCTTGTAAAAACCCTACTATTAAACCCATTTACTGGTAAGCACTCAACAACACTGACAAGACTTGCCCGCAGCCCATGACTGGCCTGGGAATACGAAACCCCAAAACTACCAGCACAGTGATGTTTTAGTCAGGTGTGCCACAGGAAATTTTAAAGTAATATCTGCAGCTGCCAGGCAAAATTCATTTGGGACAATCAACAAAAAGATTCTGAAAGAAACATATAGTCTTCTGTAAGTGACAGACCAATATCTCACAGAATTATCAAGTATAAGGAAAGGTCTATAAAAATAAGCAGTGTTGAGTTAAGACGATCATTTGTGAAGGAATACAGCCCATGAAGGACAACTTGGGGATTATTTCAGCTAAAACCAGGGATCTACAAGTAGATTAATTTTAAATACAATGGAAAACACAGAACTGATCCACTAAAAAAGCATGGAACTGAAGAGAGAGCTTTGGATTCTGCTCAAGTGGCTGTTTTATGCCCCTTACAGAAAGGCTCAAAGGGACTAAACACAGCAGATACAAAGTAAGTCACTTCCCAGCTCCCTGCATGAGCAGGGCATCTTAGTGAAGCATTATCATCCCCACTTGGCAGAAAATTTGTGAAGACCAGTTGAGAGGTCTCCAAGCCAGCCAGCTGCAGCTAAAGTGTTGCATACTACCACTCTTGGCTTCCACTCAGACCAGAAGACCATTTAATTTTAGAGAGCAAACAGAGAGCAGAGAATAAAAGCGCTATTTTCAGTTGCATTCCTAAAGCAGACAGTGTCCTAAGCTTTAGAAAAGCCAGAGCTACAACATAATTAATGAGGTCAAAGATATTTCCCTAAAAGCATGCTCCTAATATTTGACCTCCATAACAGCAGATTGAAAGGTAAGTTCTCTTTCAAGATAGGCTTGGTGAGACTCATGAAGACAAAGAAGATCATCATAAATAGGCACAGAAAATTCTGAAGCAAAATTGTCTGAATGTAGAGCGAGGTCCTCTGTAAAGCCTCTCTCGGTATCCCACAATTGTTTGGCTAGAGCAGGGATATACCAAAACAGTCACAGTACACCATACTAATGATATTAATCTGGAAAGCATTATTTCCAGTTCCATTGCTCTCCCTTTTGGCAAATCATGTCATCTCGCTGGACCTGTTTCCCCACCTGCAAACAGCATTAACAGTATTTATTTTGCACACAGTGTGGTATGAGATTCTGCGTATTAGCTGTCTGTGCATGGCTCCGAAATCTGCATGCAATGAGTTTTTCAGCATGCCAGTCACATTTGCTCCTTTGGTATCTCCCAGGCACATTTTGTACCTACTAATCCTACCCATCAGTCTGTTATGCCTCGCTGTGCCAAGTGTCTTACAGATGTCTGTGTCCATTGCTTCCTGCGTGCAACTGCTCACTGCATCATCACCTTAAAAGCAGGGGCAGGGAGAAACCCCACTATATTTGTCTGACAAGATTTAGCCACACTGGCTGATTTTTATCGACTCATATTTCTCCCACTGCTTTGTGTTCTCATCTCATTTTATCGTCATTAGATTCTTACCTAGCCTGAGATCAGACTCACTGGCCTATAATTTCCTGAGTACGCCTGTGCTGAAGAGGCAGCTCAGCATCATTGCAAGTGGGTTAGGGACGGATCTGAAGGGTAACATTTTGTGAGAAACAACGCTAGGTGATAGCATTCATTTAAGACAGATCTATGCTACAAGCTACACATGCTGTTGCCCAACTTCCTACCATCTGTACACCAAACTTTCAGCTTTATGTTAAATAGACATTAATCCCATGCTTGTATACTTAGATGGAGGCATGAGATAACACATATGTTGCTCTTGAGATGCACTTCACCCCCACCTCACAATTTGTGCTTGTGTCTGTAATGGAAATATATATTAAAATATATGTTTCTGTTCTTGTATTTGGCTTTTCGATGCCACCCACAATTCCCAATGCCTGCATATTCCGGCTTCTCACATCCCACTTGTCCGCTGTGCTTTGAATGCTGCCTGCTACTTAAAGTCCAGCTGGCCAGAGTTTAACCCTTAACTTTCAAGATTGTCTCCCAGGCTCTCCCTAAATCAGCCCCTTTCAGCTCCACAGCCCCAGGCAGGATACTGCAAAGCACCCCCGGGAACACTCTGGGGGCTGGATCCCACCCGATGTCAGCACCGCCAGGAGGAAACAGCCCGCACAGTAACCAGGGTTCTCCTCTGCCACCTTCCCCTGCTGCGAAGAGCTCATCTCGCCCCTTGCCGTAGTTTCTCAGCAGTCAAACTTTAGTGAAGAGACTGAAGCAGAGGGGAACGGGGCAAACATCTGTGGAGCAACAAGCTGAAGGTCCTGGAGCAGGCTCTAATGCTGGGAGTCAAGGGTTAGCACATGCCTTGGTGTTATTTTCCTAGGATCAGACAAAAGCCTGGAAAGCAAAGGGCATAAAACCCAAACATAAGTAGGTAGCACTCAGACCAGCTAAGAACCATCTGCAGAGACTGTAGTTATCCCAGTCACAACAGGGGATACCTGATCGTCGCCTTTAAACATCAGTACAGAGAAAACTCTTCCAGCTCATGGCTATTTCATAGCAGTGATAAGGGCTGAGCTGTGGGGATGGTGCAAAGGGTCTATGTGTTTCATGGAGTTATCTCAAAGGGAACAGATGTGCTGAGATCAAAGAGCACCTACCAGCTCAGCCATTCCTTGTGTCCTTCAGCTGTGGCGTCTCCTTTATGCCACATACCTGCCTGCTTTTCCCAACAAAACTGAAAACATTGGCACACTTTTAGGATCCTATGATATATTCAATGCATTAGGCCTATAAGTCTCATTTTCTTCAGAATCTCTGCAAGCATGCAGACACATCCATTAACATTCACTATGTCTCACATTTGCATTGCAAAGTAGAACTGGGGCACCCAGCACTGGCAGACCAGTGCATGCCTCATGGCCTTCAACACACGCACACACAGGAGCAGAATCCTGCTGGCCCTGAGGTGCATTGGTGCCAAGAATCTGGGTTTTGTCCAAGAAAGGAAAAATTTAGTATTTTAAAATCCTCTTGGGTCTGTCACTGCACTAAAATATTCTGCAAGGCTCTCTGTTTCATTAACAACTCCAAAGGCTGATTTTCTCAGTACTTTGCCAGAGGTCACCAAGGGAGCATGGGTCTCAGTTGCACAAGGATGCACTACATCATGCTCCAGAGTGCAGACAACACATGGCCATATGACAAATCAAGTCCATCCCAACATAAGCAAATGGAAGTGTATGGAAATCTGTGTGCTGTGGCTTTGTAAGTCTCCACGTATGTGAAATGACCTGACAAGAAATATAACCTCTGTAGTGGTGAATAAGGCTTCATCCTTAGGAATTATGGACTAGATTCTCAGCTGGCATACATCAAACACAGCTCTAAGTGACACCAAAGGAACAACACATAGCAGCTGACAAAGGGTTGTAACATGAAATCAAAGAAAGAGGCTAACACATAACCAGAAAACTGGTTACTGTTCAATTGCCCTCCTTCCGAGCCACACATCACACACAGATGCCCCAAATGCCAGCTCCTCTCTTCTTTGAAAGCCACATACATCTGTTCTTCCCAGCCCTACCTGCTCCTCCCAGAACTGAACCTTAGCTACCAGTTTGACAAAAAACACTGCAAGGTACCCTTCTGCTTGGCATACAGCTTCTGCTAACTCGTATCTTAACAAGCTACAAAGAATCAGTCTCTTCTTGCTCTAAACATCATGGAAAGACTGAAGAACTCAAATCAACCCCTCCTAGCAAGAGCTCTCTGTGTTTCCTAGCCCTGAGAGCAGCACTGCTGGGAAGGGCTGCAAGCTGAGCCCTCTGGCACAGATCAAGCCACCCAGCCCTACACCAGGCAGCAGTATAGACCAGCCATTTCACACGCTCGAGTGAATTCCTTTAATTTTTGCTTTATTTTTTTCTAATGTTCAAAGTCTACTTTGAACACATGCAGACTTAGTATCTTACCAAGTTATTTTTATTTTAGGAAAACACGTGGCAGATTAATTTCCATTAGAAATGCATCAATTTAAATAGATCTTTGGCTGGACTTTCAAATTGTTCCTAATTAATATTCCCTTTGAAATCTATCAACTTCCTTTGCTACTACCTCCTTTTTCTGCATTAGAATATAAAACTCTTAGTATTTCAAGGAAAAGTCACTTTTGCATGTAGAGTCATTAGATACCACTTCGTTATCAGGCTCAATTTTTAAGCCAATTTTTTCTCCTGCTCTCTGAAGGACTGTCAGGCCAATAACTTTCTCCCCTTATCTTCCTACTCTTACTGCTCTTTGGCATTGGTGTCATTTCTTTCCTGCATTTCTTTACTCCATGGCTTGATAGTTTTTAATGAGTCTTTCATGCCTGTGGTTTTATCTAGTATTAATTCTGTAATCCTCAGTTCCTCTCCCTGTTGTACAGATCAGGTTTAACCACATTGTAACCAGTGGTCCTTCACTAGCATTAAAACAGCACAAAGATTATGGTGCCAGGCTTTGTATATACAACCGTGTCAGTCATGATTAAAAGATAGTGCCTTGGCAACTGGTGCATAAGCTAGTTCAGTGTCTCAATCAGGTTTCTAGCAGACAATTTTCACTAATCACAAACCCACTTAAAAACCTCTGTTTCCTGGCGATGGGAGAGCTGTTGACTGAACAGAACTGTAAATCAGGCTCCCTTTCATGAAGCTGCTTCTGGGGCAAAGCTGTTGGGTGTCATGACACTAGTGCATCAGGAAAAAACTTTTCGGCTACAGCCCATCGAGGAGGTGGGTGAAATCTGGACATCCCCAGCAGCTAAGCTGGTGCTTTTCACAAGCACCACGTTCCAGGGAGTACAAATGGAGAAACTGGGACATGACTTTCAGTTTGACAGGGAAGGAGTCTACTGACAATGAATGAACCTCCCTGTGACTTCAAGCTTTGTTGAGGAAAAAAAGAAAAATTTTAAGTGCCATGGAAATAAAAATACCCCGTCACTTCATCTTATCCTGTCACACTGAACAAATGCAGTGCTTGGTTTTTTTAGGACTACTTTTCAGATGGCCATACGATTTCTGAACAGAAAATCCACAGTGCCGAGCACTGACACAAAAATCACTGCCTCTAGCTATTATCTAGTCACATGGAAAATATTTGACTGAGGAAATAAAGTCCTTCATTGGAGAGCTTGAGTGATAAGCTGCAGGCAGAAAAAGCAGAATTAAATCAGTGTCAAACCTACATTCACTCCCAAGACATGTGAGCATCCTACTTGAGCTCAGTAAAAGTCATTTTGCCAACAGGCTTTGAGCCTGTTGAAAAGAAGTAGGAAGTACAATGAAAGGAAGAAGATTTTTAAATCAAGCACTGAAAAGCAAAGCACCAGAAGATGCCTATAACCTTCCCTGAGACTACAAGCTCGGGAACAGCCAAGAAGCAAAATACAGTGATTATACCCTAGGCTTGTACTACAACAAGGAACATCTGGTTTTGATCATTCCTAGCAGGTAGACTTCTTAGTGGCAAAGTCCTGTAAGTTTTGCACTTCTGCAGCTGTATGTTGCTTCCAAGGATATCTCATCTTTCTTTCCCCCAGATCATGTTTATAGACCTCACAGTGTTTTAACACACCTCAAAAATTACTTTATGGAAAACAGGTTGTTTTCCTCCTCAGCTTTCCATTGTATTGCAGCTAAACCCAAGTTGAAGAATGGCTACACAACACGTCTTCATGTCTCAGCCCCACTTCTGCTTACCAAATTCCCTGCAGAGCCAGACCAGACAGACACTAGGTTCCAAAAGTATCTAGACCATTGAAACATTTAACAGGCTGTATTTTAAGCAGTGAGCACTGAACCAGAAAGACTTTAACTCCAGCTCCAGGCAGTAGAACAACACTAAGACAAATTTGTGCCAAAAGTTTTAGGTGTGAGTTACTAGTATCTGAATACTACACCTTCCTTCTTTCATTATGAAAGGAAGTTCTTGGACAGGAGTATCATTTTATTAAGCAGCACATAATGCTTACTGTAGTATATACAGCAGCACAGCTGTCATGCTCTATTTCACAGCATTAAAATGAACTATTCTCCAAGCAGGAGAAATATTCATATCAAAGATTCAAACACCACAGGCTTCGATGCTGCTAGAAGAGATTCTTTTAATTTTTGCTATGCCTCTAAATAGTCCAAGACTTTATGAGTCGCAATGGAAAAGGAGTCAGGCTTTGATTCCTGAAACAGGCAGAAGTCACTAAGAGTCCAAGTGAATGAGTTTTGAAAACCTAGACATGGCAGACTTTTCATAGCACCTAGCAGTGATCTGTGGAGTAAATAATGCATTTCAAATGAATCAGTGCTTCTCTACCTGAATATTGAAATGCAGCAGTAAGAAAGGGAAAGAAAGGGATCCCCGAGACTGACTGTTCACATAAAGCACCTCTCAAGTCTGAGCAAACTCTGAAGACCTAAGACCCTCCCTGGTAGGGCAAGAGCCACACACAGAGCAAAAATCTCCTTCTACCCTCACGCACTCACCCATTCTAAATCTTATTTCTATAACTGATTTACATGAAGAGGTTTTGTGCTCTCAAGCTGAAACTCTCCACTGGTGACCTAGGAGTAGGAGACAGAGCATAACAGCACCCTCGACTCAGCTAACACCTCCCCAGTTCTGTCCTGGAGCAGCACCAGGACAGCCAAACCCCTGAGCAGCACAGGCATTGCAGCGTGTGGGGCACCACAGCCTCCAGCACCAGTTCTTAGGGCATGGAAAGCCTGGGCAGACACTGAATAAAGCATCCCTTTAAATGAGGTACAAAGTTTCCTTAAATCCTTATCAACACAAGACCCAGAATGCCATATCATCTACATGGAAGCACTGTCTACAAAAATCTGTATAGCAGTTAACAGTATTCCTACAATATGATGCTGTTCTGCCACTAGGCTTCACCTTATTGCTCAAACTTAATTTCTACCCTTCCTACCCTTAACTATAGCCTTGCTCACACCGTGTGTTCGCTGCAGAAGCTATACATAAATCTTCTCTCAGAAGCTGGCCAAATTGATCTTACTCTCCCAAGACAGAGTTTCACTGTGCTCCATCCTCTCAGCACAAAAACGGCTAGGCACAGGCAGTAACCAATACCAGAGTGCCATCTATAGCTATTTCACATGACTTTGCAGCAAAGGAGAGTAGAAAATGCACGCGCATGCTCATTCCCCTTCCAGGCATTAGGAATAACTCTCAGAGAAGCTTCTGTCATCAAGGTGTGGAGAATAAGATAATTTAATCATAGCAAAAGATGTAAGAGTAGCTGCCCTAAGAGGGGCTTTAATTCTCCCAGAGTGAGAGGCAGAGTGTGGGGAATAAAGCCCCTCTCCCCACTCTCCCCTAAAAAGGAGAGGCAGAGCATATGCATACAGCCCACTGATTTCTGCTGAGGTGGCCCAAAGCCAGCTTATAAAACAGGCTTGTTACAGCTATAAGAATACATCTTCTCATTTAATACTGTGTGAAAAGATGCTAAACAGGTTTGCATTTTTAGGGCCAGGAACCAAGCATAAAGCAAAAAGAGATGGAAATGGCATTCTACCATCAGTGCACATCCCAGAAGCGATACATGAGCCACCTCCACCAGCTCTTTCCGAAGGAAACTGAGTTCCTGTGGAGGTGTTTCACAGCGGTGCTGAGCTGACCCCCCCGGACAGAAAGGCTTAGGGCTAACCCCAGCAATACAGCCTGAGGGAATAGGTTTTGAACAGGTGATGTGGCAGATGGCATCCTCGTCCCCTTCTGCTTCTGCCACTGAGTCAACCCGTGCTAGCTGCAGTCAGTAAATCCATACAGCCACGCTCCTGCTTGGGCACACCCAAGCACTGGTGCTGCCAGGCATGGAGAGAGCCATCAGTGGCACTCTGCCAACTCCCTCCACCATCCCTTTGGGGTCAAAACACAACCCTCTCCATGTGAGTAATCACAGGCTCCACTGCATGCTTGGTTGTAATGGACAGTATGTCCAAAAAACCTAGCCAAACAAAAACCCCATCACTTCAGAGTTAGACAAACCCACCTACACATCCCAACCAAGCCAGCAAAGTGCTGTCAAGTGTCTGCTGGCTTCTAGTGTCAAAAACTGCCAAGGAACAATTATGCAGCTATTTCCACGGGTTGCATTCAGCATTCCCACCCAGCCATGCTCCACTTAGGAATCTTCGTGCCGGGACTCAGCTCTTCAGGAGATCCTCCAACCCTCTGCTAACGTGGATATCTAACAGGGTTCCTCTGTACCCTTTAAGGGACCACATGGATTCTTGTTACTAGTCAGTGAGCTTCTACCAGCTTCTGTGGTCCTGCTGTGGGACCACATGCACACCCACCACTCCCAGTGGTGCGAGGGACGCACACAGCAGACCACACAAGAGAGGAAGAGGCCTCTCCTCTCCATCACAGAGCTGCTTTGTGGGAAGGTTCACCATGAATATAGTAGTTAGCATAAATGCACTAAGACATGTAAACAGGCTGTTCCTTTTTAGACTTGCTGGTTGGTAGCATCTATTTTGAATTAACAGTTAATTTATTAGGGTTTGGGGTTTACACATGCCACACTGGCAAGGATCCACAACTGGGTCACTACAGAAGCTCAGTCTTGCCTAACTGGAAGGTAAAGTGCAGAGCAGAGCTTACACATGTGCAATTATGGAGAGACATGCAGAGATTGCTGCTTCGATGAAGACACTTCACCAGTACTGGCCATGGTTTAGAAAGCTGGTATGTGAAAATTTCAGGTAAGGCAGTTAAATTAGAGCATGTTGCACACAAAGCTACAAAACAGATTTTACTTACTTGGGGGAAAAGTAACATTTTTCACTAAGGAGTTGAGCAGTTGTGGGTTGATTTTTCTTTTTCTTTTTTTAAAGCAGGTTGATGATGAAAAAAATCTCAGAACAGTATGACTATCATGAGAATGATTTCTAAAGCAGGAAGCATGACAGCCCCACACCCACAATAGCAGAAGCAGCTGCCACATGCAAGTTGTCAGCCACACACTGCAGGTCTCATCCTGCACTACTTAAAGCTACTTGGAGCTTTGACATTGTCTTCAATGCAATGAACTGCACAATGCAGAATTAACTAAAAGCCCAGTATAAGAGAGGAAAAACCAATGGGTGTTACTACCCAAGTCAGAAGGTATTTCACATCCTCATCTCAAAGCAGGAGGTGCTGTGATAGAGCCCAGCCTGAACAGAAGTACCACCACCACTTACACTCAGGATCTGCAGCACTAAGAAAGGATCCCACCAATAGGAAATACCAGTAATTAAAACAATCTCTAACCTCATCTGAAGTTCCCTGCAATATCACTTTGGTGCCTCCCAGATTCTGAATGCTGCAAGAGAAATTTCTTCTTGATGCTGGGGAGGGGGAATCAGAGCAGGTTGTTTCATTTTTATCTGGAACATTTCCACCTGCCCACCTCTTTTCTGCACAAAGCCTTTCCAAGTTCAGTGGAAGTCCATGCCTGGTTTTAAGCACAGGCAACATAGGAAGCTGCTGGGTGTAAGGAAGATTTCCATAGCCCCTTTTCCTCTGCTACCGCAGTGGAAAACCAGACCCACTGCTGCCAGCTGAGAGAGGATGAGGAGTAGGGGCAGCTGACTGTACTGGTGGACCAGCAGTAATCATAGCCTCTGACCCTGCTGTTCCTCAGGGTAAGGAAACAGCAAACCCAGCTCTCCAGGAAGGCATCTGTGGCAGCGTGGCCCAGATGGGGGAAGCATTTCGCATGCATTTGAAAAAGCCTGGAGCAACTCTGCCTTACAAAATGGCAGACACCAACTGGCAACACCCCACCGTCCCTGAGCAAGGCAGTGTCTCCCCTGCTTGCAGGGACTCCTAAGGAGATGAGATCCTTTCTTTTGCAGAGGTCAGGGCAGCAAAGCAGCTGTTCCCCAAAAAGCAACAACTTGTAGCAATGCCAGAGCTCCCATAGCCAGTTTTACACTGTGAAAGCAGCAAAAGCAGCACAGGAGGGGAAAAATAAGGAATTATAGGGACTGCTCCACTTTGGGCACTGCTATGTGCCGTAAATTCCTGGTTACGGGTCAATCATCCCCACAGCTCTACGTGGACTGGTATTGCAATTGCCTTTCCTGACTTTGGCACAGAGTCTGGCTGCAGGTAGCTGCCCATCAGCACACCGCCTACCTCTAGTGCTACACGGGTTACCTTGTTGCAGGGCTCTAGATTCCAGTCTGAACCCAGGACCCACTACACAGTATAAAATATGCTAAGATATTTTCAAGGGAGAGAGCTTTCAATACTGTAAGGAACAGCCTTGCTTTCCACACATTAGCACATTGAAATCTGTACAGCAAGCCTGTCAAACAAAGCAGCTGCTCTCTGGCTCTCCTACACCTCTCCTCAGATGGAAGAGCTTCAATTATGTGGCATGTCTCCAGGATTTTAGAGTTAAAAGAGCTGCTGCCGCATCACATACCTTAACCTTTTGCCTTCTGCTAGGCACTGTGTAAGAAGATCTGATGCACTAGTCTATTCATTTTCATATGGTGGCTCAATGCAAAAGGTTGCCCTCGGAGTTTGTTTTCACGGCAGGGGTGTAGGAGTACAAAACCAGAAAGCTACTTAATTACTGATTCCCTGCCCTTACATTTTCAGACTGGCAAGACAAGTTATAGAAAATATTTTCTAGGGGAATATGATCAACTGTAGAAAAAAAGTAATTAAAAGTAACTGCAATGTCCAATTTTACTTCATTTTATACAAGAGCTCCAAGACATTTACATACTTACAATCTTTAGACAAACAGGACCACATCCCATGATTTTCAGAAGAAAGCATGGAACACCCTTCACAAATAACAGGAACATTTGTAGCCCAACTCAGTTGCTGCTTAAATACCACAGTAATGGCCATGCTAAAAGGCCTAATTAACTCCCACTGATTTCAGAGAAGTAAGTAAGTTAGAGCCAAAACAGGTACATCAAGATGTTACCTTAACTTGCAGTCACCCCCTGCTTTTCTCTCAGTCACTCTGGCAACATACCAATTATCACCATGCTCAGATTAGCTCCTATTTCTAAACAAATATTGGAAAGGTGTATCTTTCCCCCTAAAAAGATCCTACAGCATAATTAGCAACATGTACTAAACACTTGTAATCCACAGTCATCTTCCAGAAAGAAAAAAAAAAATTAAGCAGCTGTCGGTTCAAACCGTCAAATCTAAACTACTTGACAGCTTATTGAACGTTTAAACTTCTGTTGAGAGCAAAAGACACAGCAGACACACATATAGGTCTGTAATCAGAAATGTCAGACAGTAAAAAACAGGATAAAGTCTTGTTTTATATGCATCAGAAATACATCAGCACAAGCAGCACAGCAGTGTAAGGTAACATTTCCTGCAAGAATATTTGTTACCTTGAGCCCAATTTTTATAATCATCCCTGATACTCCCAGTAACCTCAACAGATCATAAGACTAGAGGACTTGTCAAAATGGCACTTCAGGCATTTAAGCATTCACCTGACATGCTTTAACACAAAGAACAAATGAAAAAAATAATCTAGTTTGGAACTTGAGAAATTATCCTGCTCCAGAGCTAGCAGGATGAAAAAGGAGCCAGAAGGCCTAACTCAAGTGCCAAAAAGTATATCAGTAGTATCACACATCTTCTGTGAGATGCAGCTTACATCAGGAAGCTAGTTAGAAAAAGTACATATGACATCGAGAGTCAAGGCTAGAAATCAATGTAGGCTAGCTTCACATCACACATGAAACCTGCTCTCTACCCCACATTAGTCTGTCTGCTGCAGACTGCTGACATATTGGCTTACATGCTCTTATGGAACAAACTGAGTCATGCTGCTAAGACTTGAAAATAAACGTTTTTAAAAAAGCTCTGCATTCTGCAGGCAGTACATCCAATTTCATAAAGCTGAGGCTCATGATACATACACTCTTGCCCATTTTGCCCTCAAGATTAGCCTTGTGCACCAACTCTTTTCTGCATGCAAAACGCAGTTGTGAAACAGACAGCTACATGCACTCCACTTTAAGAAAAGAGTTAAGCCTTTTCTTAAAGGCCTCTTTATTTTTAAATTCCTTCAAAACATAAATTAATATAAACAAATCAGATGCAAAACACCTGCATTTTAAATTAGCATATATTTTACTGTATCAATCACAGCAACCTCATACAGTAAGATACACAAAAATAGAGCATGGTATCACTTCAATTCAACACAGTTTTGTACTACAGTATTCCATGACATATATACACAGGACTTTTCTTTTTCAAAGCAAGTATAGTCCCTGTTATGTTCACCGTAAAAATTACGTGGCATCACAGTTTTAGTTATTCACTGTAGTGTGAGTAGCCATATGGAAATTGAACTAGTGAACTAGAAGATACACTGTATAGAAGCCAAACAGGCATGACACTTCAGAAGGTGAACAAAAACAACATAACCACTGAAATGAAAACCACCCTTAGACTGTACTTTAATAGTAAAATTGTTTTTAAATTCTTCACTATATACATAATGTATCTACATTTGTGTCATATTTATATATATATATATATATTTATAAAAAACCATACAAGATTTTGAAAACCTTAAAATCATTCACCTAAACAATATTCACCCCAACCTTCAGGGTCAGCAAGGCAACACTTGCCTATAACATTATGTTCAGTTGCAGTCACTTAATTCAGAAATTTCCCTGATTGCTAAGCACAGGCCATCCACTTTGTTTCTTAGTGCAAACTGTACAGTAACTTATTGTTCTCAGCCCTCTGTAAGACTCAGGTTTCATCTTATTTCCATAATACTTCTGACACCCATTTATGGCTAAAATTATTTTAGCTATTTTACAACATTAGCCTATATAGTTTCCCCCTCTACCTACCTCAAGCCCTCCCCCCCCCCAAAAAATGTAAGACAAACGATCATTCATGCATGTTTCTGTCACACAGGGATCAATGGACATTTAAGTTTAGAAGCCTAGACTCTTAACAGTGTTTTAAAAAAACCTTAAGTGAATAATTTTAGTGCAAAGTGGACTACATAGTTTACATCTCAGCTAGAGTTCTTTACAGATATTTTAAACACATTTAATTCTGCACATCAGGTTAGGTTGCCTGATACTTTGTTCTAACTAGCTAGTTGGAATAAGGAAGTTAGAAGGATTCTTGTGGGTTTCCTTTTAACAAAAAAACTAAAGCCTATTCATAATCAGGTGTTGTTTGGGGGTCAAACTGTACAGAGCCTAGCACAACGGAGTCCTGGTTCTCGGCTAGGGTTCCTATGTGCTACAGTAATACAGATAAATATTATTATCTGATTCACATCCATAACTCATGGGTTTACTTTAACAGGAGTCACAAATGAGCTCTGATTTTTAACCAGGCCAGTGCTTTACTTGCTGGACTACACTACAGACTTTGCAGTGAATTTGGAAGCAACATAACATTTATACTTACAATTTCCATAACCACAAAGGAAAAGCGTGCACCGAGAACCAAAATCCTGCAATTCTTAAACAAGACTCCACTTAGACTAGTGATAGCCTTATCGGGGGGAAAAAAAAGTCAGATTAAAAAGCGAAAACTGATCAGAGCCAAGAACATCAGTCTGCCACAATGACTATAATAAGCTATGAAATACAGTACAAGGAAAAACAAAAAGTCACCTGAAAAATAACCCAGAGAGACTTCATAGTTATAATGATTCTACCACTTTTAAGAACTCAACATATTAAATATTTATTAAAAATAAACTGTTTCCAAATTACCTATTTACAGTACAAAGAACAGTACTTAATACATGTGCAACAGAAAGTAAAGAAAATCAGTACTCAGCTGGAAGGACAACACTCTAGGCATAATTTAAGTGACATGAATACAGGTTCACCTTTTTAAAATACCATACAGTAAAAACCATTAGGATGATATTGGCAACACCAGAAAATAAAGCACGTATTGTCCAGATTCAGATTACATAAGCTTGAGATAAACAACCAGGAGATAAGGGGAGAAGGAAGAAACATAAAGACGAAAGGAAGAGATGCTGTGGTGTTTGCATTTTGGAGATCAAGAAATGCAGACACACGTCAAAAAATAGTCCTTGTTGGCAAAACAAGCCATTCACATACTTCCTGCACATTTTGAAGTCATACTTTATCAAAAACTGGCAGTAGTTTCATCACTCATAGAAAATGAGAATCTTAATTTTTAGACTTCATTTTCAAGCCTTGCATGGTTTTATTTGGGCAAGGAGATGACTGCAACGTAATAGAAAGGTGTGACGCCACTTTTCTAAAATACAACAGCTGCCAAGTTTTAAAGGAAAATGTGCTCTTCTCCCCCATTTAAATTGAAAAGTAATGATCATTTAGGAGTTACCTAAATTATAGCAGCATGAAATCTAATGTATCTGCAGCATCTGTGAAGCCACAAAAATCAAGAACTGGCACCTGATCACTGAACCATGGTTCCAAATATCTGGACATGTCATTTTGGTAAGAGGTCAGTGTATTTTATTATCGATGGAGTCAGAACATTAGTTAGGATAGCCCTTTCCCCTCCCCCTTTCCTTCCCCTCCAAAACAGACTAATCAAGTCTATCTGTAAACTACATGGGACAGCTGGGATGATTTATAGTTTAACTGATTGTTAGGCATGAATCTGTGAAGCTCGCTTTTTCTACAGCAGGGATCATAATAGTAAGCATTGAGGCAAGTGTCACACGAGACTTTTGAGCAAAACGTGCAAGTGTTTGCAGCTCCAGATCGGTTACAAAAGCCGCAGCGCGAGGTGCCTGAAGGTTTGGATTTTGAACTGAATTGAGCAGCTCTCTCTTGACTCTGAGTCTGTGATGTGTACTGAGATTTCTCCCTTAAAGCAGACGCAGGAGACAAGCCATCATTTGGAAGTGGTTTGATTGAATAGGTGCTCTGTTTCACTGCTGGGTATTCCTGCCTAGAGCTGAACAGATTGTCACACTTTTGGCAAACAGAAGTGCCACAAGGTATGCCACAGTTTTGGCACTTGAGGGAAGCTGTCTCTTTGGCTAGGTGGGTGCGTTTGTGGTAAACGGGGTTGGCATCATTTTTTAACAGCCATACATCAGGCTTAATAGCTTCTTGTCTTTTAAAATTTAACATACTTCTAGAATCGGGATCAGTATATAAATCTAAGTCCTCTTGAGCAGAAAAATAGGAGCTGTAAGGGACATTTGTTCTTAGCATGCCATTGTGATGAGATGAAGTTGGCAAGAATTCATCTGAACACCCGTGTGGGGAGCTTGACATTGTCAGAAGAGAGGGTGACGGACGGATAATTTCATCTTTGATGTCATCTTCTGCATCAACTAAAATTGGTTCTTTCCTGAGACTCAGTGAGCTCATCAAAGGTGGTTTCTTACTTTCCCAGTAATTATCATATGTGTCCACTGATTTAGAAGGCTTGCTCACCTTTGGCTTGAAATAATCTTTAGAGGCCCGTTCACTCGCTGATTTCTGGAGTACCATTCGTGCCATGGAAGTGTTTAAGTTTTCTTTGCACTCCACACGCCGTTTCATGGCTTCTGAGCAGCCTCTAACATCTTCATTGCTATTTTTTCGTTCATTTATGACATCAATCTCTGAATAACCTTTATCCTTCACTTGCAAGTGAATTTCAAGAAGCTGCTCACATTCCACTTTGGCCAAAAAGAGTTCAAATGAAACCATTTTCACTTGAATGGCATCAACCTGCTCTTTGAGCTTATACATTGTTCCCAGTTCTTGGACATAGCCCATGTAGTTCAAAATCTGCCTTACATCATCTTCAGTTAGAGCAGACTTTACATAATAAACAAAGGGTCCAGTGTAGGTCTAAGAGGGGTAAGGGGGAAATAAAAGGAAAACTAGGTTACAAATTCAGTGGTGGACTAAATGTTCAGATAATTCAGTGACAGATACTATATAATTAAATAGAATAATAATGACAGTGAACACATGCAACTCCCATGGCAAGATGAACTCCATCTCTGCATTCCTCCTGTTCAGCAGATGGAAATTCCACATGAGGCAAATTCAAAGTACAAGAGTTTTCATTCAAATTGAAATCCTGATTAGCATAGTGTCCTCCCTGTTGATTTAAATCACTATGCTTTACACTGACATTAACTTTTATGCATACCAGACACGTTTGCATTTACAAGCAAATCTACCACAAAAGGTAAAAAGGCAGAGACTTCATGTATTGCCCCTGGACAGAGGCTAGGTAGAGACAACAGGAACTTGGAATTACTGAGGGAGTACCCAAGTCCTCTTCAATTCAGCTTTAAATATACTTCAGGTGCGCTCTTTTTTGTGTACTATTACTACGCAGTTTCAAATGCCTGTTTTATTTAATTTTATATTAGGTCCAGAACTACCACTAAAAAAGCCCCAAAACCAAAGATATGAGTTTGTGCAAGTTGAGGTATCCTTAGTATCTGGCATGCCTGAGGTATGTTCTTAATCCAGTTCAAACTGTTTTGGATTGCAGGCAAGAGTAGCCTGCCCATCACATCTTTGTATAGAACAGGTACTGGATCCACAGCGCACAACCAAAGTCAATATTGGCAGTGCATCAAGAGATATCCTCAATGGATCAGCCAACATTTCAAAGGCCAGAACTTAAGCATAATGTTGAAGATTCATGGAGAGATCTTGGAGGAAGGTAGTTTCCCCTTGGGGAAACAGAGAACTCTCAAATGCTCTAATAACATTCAAATTCTCTGCTAAATAGTGAAACAGAGTCTTTTTAAGGAAAACAAACAAAAATACCCACCACTAGTGCACGCAACCTGCAAATGACTTTAAACACCTATACTGGTAGTGCTTTTATCCAGCTTCCAAGTCTCAAAACTGTTCTTGTAAGTCACCTGCAGCATTCATTACTGAAATGCTGCAGCAGTTTTGAATAAGCACATAAGAACACGTAAAAGATAAAATAGAAAAATCAACAGCAGAGAACTCACTATCTGACTTCCAGCACCCAAGCCGAGCAATATACAAGTTCCTACTTTTCCCTCTGAGACCCTGGCATAGGCAAATAATTTGAAAGTACATTAAAATCAGAACTTCATGAATTGAGAACTGACAAGCAGATAAAAGATACTGTGGAAACAATTCTTTCAGAGAAGTTCCTTTACCATTACCACATAACTTGTGGGAACCTCAGCAAAGTATCCATTTGAATGCATGCATTGGTTGTTAGTACTTGTGCTCTATTAATAGCTGTTGCAAGACAAAAATCAAACTTTGAGTGAGCTTCAACACAACTTGACCACTCACCCTATTGAAAGCATCTTCAAGTAGAAATTAAGGCACTGTAGCAGGGTAGGCTGAACAAAAACCTTAAATAAGCTCTTCCTCTATTTTATGGTTACATTATAAATGCAGATAGTACTCGTACTTCTGCTCTCAGGATACTCTCACCAGCACAAACTTCACTTATTTTACATAGAAATTTTCCTATGGCTTCTGTTTACCAACTGTATATAGACGAATATATATATCATGCTAACAGGTGGGAAAAAAGGAAGTCTTTAAAGGAAATGTATGAAATGTGTTAGAAGAAAGAAAAACAAATCATGTTCTCACTGTGGCCACACATAAAACACCTTACCTTAATATTTTTGAACTCCTTTTTCCAGGGGTAAAGAAAGAGATTAATTCCAAGTGTTTCGAGCATGCTGAATGCATTATGGAGAGAATGTAAACTTGAAGATTTCACAGATCTCAGTGAGTTTTCAGCCATCTCATAAAATTTTATCAGCCGGAATCTATAAAAGGGATCAATTTTGGGAAGGCAAAGTAAGGCTGCCGCTGCCACTCGCAAATACTCATCATTAATAGGACGCTGCTTGTTGTCAGAGGCATTCAGTTTGCATTCATGGAACTGTACATACTTCCTAAATAAATCGTCTTTATATTTTGTATCCATTGAAATCAGTTTTTATCTCACACTTGGCCAGCTACCTCGTCTCTTTCATGGTTATTCGGCAGTAGGTTGATTATCTGGCATTAAGAATCTTCAGTAATGGCAACTCTTCTGGAATAAAAATTGAAAACAAAGACAAGTCATCACAGTTGCATAAATCCCAGATGTCCACAGCATCTATCTGCTTCATGGGAGTCTATAAAATGGTTCACAGAGCAGCAGCTCCCAGAACAGCCTCTAAGTTTCTGAAAAAGTGCAAGTCTACAGAAATGCTATTGTCCTGCCTTTCACTGCCATTGTCTACTCCTCTTCCAGTTATCTGCCTAAAACAGCACAACAAACCTACATCAAGCAAGGGACTGAGAGTTCGATACAATACCGCTGGTGTGTAGGCTCAAGCCCAGACTGAGGGCTCCTTGGCTTAGGGAACCAAGGCAAAAGTTACTCACAGCAAAAAACTTAAAGGAGAAGCATGAGTTTTTATGGTCTCTTCTCTGTGTTTTATTTTGCCCTTTCAGTGCAAACAACTTACACAAACATTATTTTAATCAGTCGCTGTTTCGGTGTTTTTTTTTTTTTTTGCCCTGCACAGTGATATAATCATTAAAAAATCCCACAAAGAAGTTTCATTTTGCTCAACTTGGGAAAGCATCTACTTTTCTTTTCCCCTAGTGGCACAGAACTGCCCCTAGAGTGAGCATATTAATTAACTTTGCCTTTTCATTTTTAACATATTCTAGGCTTTTGACTGCCACTCACATTCCACCTGACAGCACCCCCAGGCCACCACTCTGCTGGGAGAGCTCTGCAGCCATCCTACAGAGAACACACTCCCCTGATTGCTGCAAACTACAGCCAAATTTTCAGCTGAACGCTGGCAGCTGCAAAGATGATTGTAATCTTTTCAGAAAAAAAAAGCTATACCTGCCATTTTTAGCAGCTTTATTAGAACAAAGCAGAATAATTTCTGTTTTTACAACATGTATGCTTTTGTTTGCTGGGATAGTTCCTTTTATATATATACTGATCTACATTTTCATCTCACTGAGCTCACATACTCCACAGAAAAAGCTGGTGACAAAAGAAGCTTCCTAATGCTACTTTACCAAAACCAAGGTAATTAATTAACAGGCCAATGGACTCCATCTCGACTGCCTGAGGAACATCAGATCAAAAAGCAGACCACAGGCTTTGCTTTTTAAATAAAAACACGATACAGCCCTTACAGACTTCCCAACTATGAACAAAGGGGAGGGGAGGCAGGAGAAATCAATGCACTGTTTTGGTTGTAGTCAGTCTGAAACAGCACTTCAGAAAATACTTTCCACCCAATATTAATTGCAGCTGCTAGAATACTGATCAATGCCCCCACACACTCCTGTTAAAATGAAAATCACTGTTAAGACCAAAATTAACTGAACGAAAGAAGCCATAACACAAAATACACAGGGGGACACGAAAGGGACCACAAACCAACAACCAAGAGGCCAGGAAAACAAACAAACAAAAAAATCAACAGCCTAGCAGTTAATATTACTTCATGAAAGGCTGCACTTAATGACAATACCATGTGGGATAGTTAACTAGCAGTTCAATTTCTGCTCAAAGGCACACTGCTCTCGGTTTTTCCACAACCAGAAATTGCACCAATGTCAAGAGACAAGCTGTGAATCACAGGAAATGTGGAGTTCTAAATTAACATCTGAGCATAAGGGACAGGAGTAAACCCTTCTCCCTTCCCGAGATCTTTCCTCCTTAAGTCGTGCAAGATGAAGTCTGTAGACAAAGACAACAGAATGTCTGTTCCTTAGCGAGAGCTCCGCAAGAGAATTTCAGAGAAAGCTCTTTGTCTGGCACATCAGTAACACCGCCCAGGACAAGGAACAATCCTGTGCTGACAAGGAGCTGGATTAACTATTTACAGTTCTTCCACCTCCACTGTTAATAACTACTAAACAAAAGTGCTTGGTTACACATACGAGATGTCAGGATTAGGAAAGTCCCCAAATGAAAGCAAAGTCCTGCATCAAGGCCCTATTGACCGTGATACGCAAAGCCACTGCCAGCTCTGATTTCGACTTGCGGTTTGTATGTAAGTCAGAGTTCACACAGCTGAAAAGCAAAACACGACAAACCAAACACCCCAGCAAGCCTTTGCAGAGCTGCTCCTCTGCACGCAGAGCTTCCAGAAGCAAAACATCCCCATCCCAGGCAGCCCACCCAGCACCAGGAAGGCTCCGAACAGCTAACAACCATGGTTACAAGGCTCGATAAAAACCTCAATATGGGAGCAGGCACAGATAAATATAGTTTTAAGAAGCACACTGGCTGATGGAACAGATAAGGTAACAAGGCTGTTTTGCTGCAAATTATTGACTGAAAACCTCAAGATTTCACGGAGATGCATAAATAATAAGTTCTGGTCAGAATCTAGTTTCTGCTGGCGAGACAAGGAAACGCTTCTATCCATCTCCTGGGTCAAAACCTCAGCTGAGGGAACCAACACTCTGCTACCCTGGACTGCTTGGCAGGGCACAGTCACACAAAAACCTTCACGGCAGTAGGGGAGGGACACAGGACAGGTACAACCTTCTCCTGACCCATGCTAAGGAGGCCAGAAACGCCAGGCTTCCACCAAACACTTGAAAAGAAAACGATCCCCAATACAAAAGCTATTTAATGGCATCAGCGGACACCGCATCGCTGAGGAATTTCACACCATAAAACGAGGGAGAGGGGAGGAACAGCGCACAGATCAACACCCGGCTGAAGCCGTTTCGCTCCTCGGTTCTCACGCAGACACTTGTTGCGGAGACGCCCAGCCCGGCCGGGAAAGCGGGACGGGGCCGGCCGCTGCCCGGAGCCGCGGGCACGGCCCCGGGACACCGCCTTCGCCTCCCCGGCGTGAGCGGCACTCGCTGACCACCGAGCCCCGGGGGCCGGCCCCACGGGGGCTTCCCTCCAGCCTCTCGCCGGTAAAGGGGGGCAGCCGCCGCCGCAGCCC
>NW_010972709.1:9409936-9421765 GCF_000737465.1 Haliaeetus leucocephalus | reverse complement strand
GGGGGCTGGGGGACCGGCGCCGGTTTCGGCCCCAGAGGCGGGCGGGAGCCGCCGTCCGTGGGAGCAAAATGCCCGAGCAGCCTCCGCGGCGGGCCCCGGGACTGCCCCCAGGCCGAGAAGGAACGTTACCGGGAAACGAAGCGGCCGTTTCATGGACGTGGGATGCCTTTGCGCGCTCCCCGTAAGAAGGATGGCCCGTTAAAGCGCTGTTCTGCTACCGACAGCTTTTGTATCGCCTTGCAGCCCCAGAGGAGGGCCGCGTCGTCCCTCCCTTGAGAGATCGGTTGTCTTTCCCCAACCAGACCGGCCTCAGCGGTCAGCGAGGGAGGGAGCAGCGCCGCGTCCCGCTGCTCGGCCGCGCACCGGCCCCTCCGCCGCTCAGCAACGGGACGGATCCAGCACGCCCCGGGCCGAGCCGTGAGACGCCCGGCCTCTTGCCGCTGTCCGCGGCTCCTCGGCCGTGGCGCTGGGCTGCCGTTGAAATCGCGCGTTCCCCAGGCGCGGTGCGGAAGCGCTGCCCGCTCCCGTCCCGTCCCGTCCCCCCCCACCGCCGGCCTTGAGCGCGTCCCCGCCGCCGCTTGAGGCGCCGCCGGGGCGGGACCGGCGCTTCGGGGGCGGGGGGAACTCCTGACCACGCCCCCCCGTGTTGTGCCACGCCCACTCAGCGTGACCACGCCTCTGGGGGCGGTGTCTCGGCGGCAGGGGCGGTGCTGCGCCTGCGCACCGCCCGCTCCTCGGTTGGCTGGCGGGGCGGGGCGCGGCGGCGGGAAGATGGCGGTGGCCGGTGGCGGCGGCTCTTCTCGCTCCCCGGAGCGGCGGCACGACCCGCTGTCGCGCTTCACCTGCCCCGTGTGCCTGGAGGTGTACGAGAGCCCGGTGCGCGTGCCCTGCGGACACGTGTGAGCGGCTGCCGGCGGCGCGGCGCGGGGGCCTGAGGCGGTGGCGGTTTGGGGCCCTCTCAGCCCTCGGCGGGAGGGGACTGGAGCTGCGGCTGGGGCCGCAGGCGCCTTCCCGGGCCGCAGGCTGTGAGGCCTTGGGAGGGAGCCGTGGCTCGGCTGGCCCTGGCCCTCCCCTTTCGCTCCCTCGGGAGCGGGCCGGGCCGGGATGGGCAAGGCCGCCGCCTGCGCGGCGGGGGCTGGATCCCGCTGGGGGTGGGGGGGTCGGGCAGCGCTGCTGGAGCACCGGGGAGCTCCGCAGGCAGCTCCGCTCTTCGGCAGCGTCTTAGGGTGGCCTGAGGCTTCCGTGAAGGAAGAGGGGGTGGAAAAAAAACAGCAGGGGAGAAAAGCTAATATTCTTTTACTTTTGATTCCTTTCTCTCCTGAAAGATGTAGAAACTGAGGGAGCAGAGCACTGTCCAAAAGCTAATAACGCTGAGCATGACAAACTAGAATGCTACTCATCCCTTCACGCACAAATGTCAACAGGTTGCTGTTTTATTAGATAATATTTCTTGAGACCCTGTTATTACTTAGAGCGGAAGACACGTAAGGGCTCTGGATATTTATGCTGCGTGTTCAGGAGGGCTGTTCTCACCACCTACTGTTTGTCTCCCACCCTAGCTTTTGCACTCCGTGCCTGCAGGAATGTCTTAAGCCGAAAAAGCCAGTTTGTGGCGTCTGCCGCAGCACCCTGTCGCCTGGTAGCAGAGCTCTGGACCTGGAAAAGCAAATTGAAACGACAGAAACCACTTGCAATGGCTGCAATAAAAAAGTATGAAAGTATTTGGAAATTAAGTGCATGAGGTGTGCCTGCTCAGCTATACTGCTTAGAAGGAAATAAAGTGCTTGCTCTTCAGCTTTCTGCAGAATCAGGTCAAAATGTTTGTTCTGATAAGTGCTAAAGATATTTTATATAGGCAGCACCCAAATGTTGATGTTCTTTCCACAGTTTTTTATTGTTACCTCTTCAGGAAGTGAATTTCAAATGAAAGATACTGATTTTAAAATTATAGAAAAATATTGCTTCTGAAGTTGCTTCTGTGAACATGTCTCTGTGGAAGGAACACTGTAACGTGGACATGGGTTTTGGATAGTGGTCTCTTTGGCTCTTAAACAGAAATTTTGTTGTTTGAAATACTTATGAGTCAAAGTTGTCATGTATGGGTGGTACTGTTTGTTAGTGTGCTGCATGTTGTATACCTGTATGGCATCCTTCCTGTTATTTCCTTTCTCTTTGTAAAGTTGGGCTGCTTAGTGTTAATTGAATGTATAAGAAAATACCTTAGCAGGTGGCAAAACAACAAAAAAAGGATAATTAGACACAGTAAGGTGAGGGTAACAATTCAGTTACTTTCACTTTTTATTCCTGGGTAGTGTCTTCATTCTGTCTTCACTCCAGCTGATAGAAAACTGTAGTGCCTTGAATTACAGATTTTCTTACTGTAAATTTGAATTTTCATTAATGGGATTGAAAATTAGCAATCAATCTACACCAAGATCTGTGCTAAAAACCAAATTTTCTATACACTGTCTCTTCTTCTCAGTGACCAGGTAAACTGGCTTTATATAAAGCTTTTTTTTTCTTATACTATAGTATAGGTTAAGAAAAGTGAGCTGTCCTGAACAGTGTTGTATTTGTAAAATATTACAGGCAGCAAAGTTACAGGTTAACTAATCTATAATCTCAAAGCTTTCTGCCTCGCCATCTGAACTGTTTGGGTAACGCTGTTCTGGTTTTGGCTGGGATAATTTTCTTCCTAATAGCTGGTACAGTGTGTTTTGGATTTAGTGTGAGAATAATGTTGATAACATGCTGATGTTTTAGTTGTTGCTAAGTAGCGCTTATCCTAAGTCAAGGATTTTTCAGTTTCCCATGCTCTACCAGTGAGCAGGTGCACAAGAAGCTGGGAGTGAGCATGGCCAGGACAGCTGGCCCAAACTAGCCAAAGGGATATTCTATATCATAGAAAGTCATGCCCAGTATATAAATTGGGGGAGTTGGCCGGGAGGGGTGAATTGCTGCTCGGGCATCGGTCAGTGGGTGGTGAGCAATTGCATTGTGCATCACTTGTCTTTTCTTGGGTTTTATTACTCTCATTTTTGTTTTCCCTTTCATTACATTTATTATTATATTTTCTTATTGTTGTTACTATTATATCTTATTTTAGTTTAGTTATTAAACCGTTCTTATCTCAGCCTATGAGTTTTATTTCATTCTTTTGATTCTCCTCCCCATCCCCCTGGGAGCAGGGAGGAGTGAGCAAGTGGCTGCGTGGTACTTGGTTGCTGGCTGGGGTTAAACCATGACACACTGTCTGCAGAAAAGCTCCTTTGTTTTACCTGTTTACTACTTCTGCTTAAAAGTCTAGGAGTAACTGCAAATAGTTTAAATTGACCTTGCTGTGCTATTGTTGCCTGCACAGATGTATCTCTCAAAGATGCGTAGCCATGCAGCTTCTTGTTCAAAGTACCAGAATTACATAATGGAAGGTGTCAAAGCCGTAACTAAAGAACCATTTCACAACACCAGGTAACTAGCTCTTTTCTGGAAATACTTTTTTTGTCACAAAAAAAAATGTGAAGTATAAGCAGACTTTACCTCTTCGTTCAGTTTGCATGTTAGTTTTTCTAATCCTTTCACATACTTAAAAACTAACCCTTAATCCTGCAACTAACTGTGCACAGGCAAGCTACTCTTCTTTCTACTTAGTCCATGCACAAGACATCTTTAAGATCAGGGTGCTTGGTAAAAGTAGCTATTTTTTGAATAAGACCTTTATCTTTCTGTCTCTTGATTGTAGTAACTTATAATGAAGGGTAGTCAGAACTGATTGCAGTACACTCATCTGTATTGTAGCATACTGGGTGGTAGGTACCTTGTGCATTTAAACAAAAAAAAAAAAGGTGATAAATGACATTTATAACATTTGTAGAACAACTATTGTTCTGTGTAAATATGGGTGATATTAAAGAGTTCCTTAAGCCATTGTTAGGAATTTACAAACTGATTGTTAAAATTAGCTTGTCTTAATTGCGTAGAATAAGATTATTGTTTTGAATAATTTGTATTCTTAATAGCTGGTAAGACAACTTTTGAGTATTGAATCCTAAAGTTTTTACTTTTAATTTTCTTACAATCGTAAATAACCTCTTTTTATCGCCCCAACCAGGAACTTCCCAAATCGCTTTACCTTTCCTTGTCCGTATTGCAGCGAGAAAAACTTTGATCAAGAAGGACTAGTTGAACACTGCAAAACATTGCACAGCATGGATGCAAAACAAGTGGTAATAAAAAGTCTTGGTGCAAGAATTGCAATGAAGTCTAGTCTTAAATCCCTTTGAAACAATGAATTAGAGACTTACTCTTGAAGTTAAGTACATATTTATAATTATTCCTGTTAAAGTAAAATGTGGGTATGCTGTTCATGCACTTTACATAATTTTGATGTTAGTTTTTGGTACGTTCTCTGGAGATGACTAGTCTCTATTCCTATTGCAGCTATGTCACATTCTCCTTTCATATTTGAAAAATGGCGGCCATTCAAAGTTAATTAGGCACAGTAACAAACATCAAATTAATCAAATATAATTTTAAAAAGTCAGATGTTTAATTTTCCCCTCTGCTGTTTTCAGCAAGAAGATAGTATAAACCATTGGGAAAAATGCTTGCAAAAAATAGTATATCATTCTAGTAATCTTCATCTGCTGATACTCCCTCTCATATAAGAGGAATTGCAAAACATGGAACTGAATTTGAAATGTTCATTTTTCTAGAAAGTTTTTTGGAATTCCAAATTATTTAGGAAAAAAGTTCCTTTTTTCTCTTGGAGAGAAGTGATCTTTGTGAAGGAGGTCAAGGAAACTTTTCTGTCACTGAGAAATAAAGACTGAAATCTTCTAAAGCAAACAGCTGTAGTGAATTCTGATTTTCAGAATGTAGGGAGAAGAGTAAGCCATTCCATTTTGGACATCTAAGACATGAACTAAAATTATTCAGGGTTATCTGAGGCTTTTGTATTAAATGTCCCAGCAAACTATTTGACATCACTTTGCATAAAGAATAGTGATTGTCACAAACCTCAAACTTCAGTCTTCCATGCTGTCTCTGTCCTGCCCTTCCTACGGTAAATGTTAAAGCACTTAACCATTGGGGCTTAATTGGCTTTTTTGGTTTTTTTTTCTTGAAGGTTTGCCCAATTTGTGCCTCAATGCCATGGGGAGACCCAAATTACAGGAGTGCTAACTTCATGGAGCACCTTCAAAGGCGACATCGCTTTTCTTATGATACTTTTGTGGTATGTGTTTCCTCACCCTTGGAATACAGCCTCATGACTCTTAAAACTCAGCTTTTTTTACATAGCTGCTACTGTGAAATCTCATCCATGCAGATGATATCGTGAGAGAAATTGGATTAGTGGCAAGTCAAAGGAAAATACAGCTTGTTTTCTGTTTTTATTTCGTGTTGTATTAACCAGCATGGCTATTGCAGTAAAAGAATTTCTGTACCCTTTGTTTGTAGGATTATGATGCTGATGAAGATGATATGATGGCACAGGTTTTGATGCGTTCGTTGCGGGATAAATGAACCAACTAGAAGATTAACTGTAAAACCAAGCTTCCACAAGGGGGAAATGCCCAGCATCCTTGCACTTCTCCTGTACATCCCAAGATGAACTCAGGCATCCAGAAATATGGAAGACTTCAATCCCTATCTCAGTTTCAAATCCTGGTTTGATATTTCTGTACCACTCAGTCCTTTGTTAACGTGGTCTATGTCATTCAACCCTGTCAGCCTAATTTTCCTACATGCTTCATGCAAGCTTAATTGTAGATCAACATGGAGGAGACAAATCTGTTTTCCTTTACCTATTTCTTGGTTTCTTTTGCAGTTGTGTTCATTTGACTGTCTGAAAACAAAAACATTCCAAATGGAATGGCCTGAACTAGTTAATAAATATCTCTTCCCAATCTCATTTACATATCTTAAATGATAGTATGAGAGGTGTATTTGTAGCTCTGTTTTCCTTTAGTGAGACCTCTAGGTGCTAACTGTAATTGTCAGACCAGCTCTCATTTAAAGTGACCTACAATGCCTGTGATTTCATAATGTTTCCCAGTGTTTAAATTCTTATAGGCAGCCTCTCAACTATATGGAAAACATGTCTGCAGTATGTGTCTTCACACTACAAACTTTCTTAGCAAGTGTTTGCACCTGTGTAAGCAACTAGTTCAAAATATTTTAGTTCTGTGCATGATTATTACTTTCTTCCATACTTGGGCCATAATTTCTAGCCTGGAAAATAAACTTTAATGTTGGTCTTAGTTAAAATGCGTCCTTTTTTATGTGTCTTAGCAAATATTAATCATATTTGCTGGCATTATGATTAAATTCGTGGTTTTGAACTTGGTTTTCTAGTGATTTTAAGCCTTATGCTGATAGGGGAATTCAGAAGGGTTTTTTTCAATACCTCTGCTTTCTATTTAAACTAAAATTTTCTTATACATTCCTAGTTTTTCCGTCTCTCAAGGCAAGCTGGTAACAAAACTTACTAATAATTCATAGCACTTGCATAGCACTACCTTTCTGCATTACAGATTTTAACTGGTATTTTGAATTCCCGTTCTTCATCTAAATGTTGCTAAAGTAGCTGAAGCTGTACTTAGATTGTTTTCCATATATTATATGTATAGTATGCAGGTATAGCTTTCAAAGAAAAAGTAAAATATAACCGAGAAAGCAGGATGACAATTCTAGTACCTGGTAAATGGATACTCCATATTCAAGTCTACAATTTTACTATAGGGATTCCTTTTTAGTTTAACGTTTTCGTTAACAGCACAGTCAAGATGCTGAGATCTAATAATCTAAGACACCCGACCAGAACTTGTAAATCACGGTAGTGTTGAGATGTGTAGTCTAATTTAAGCATGTTTAATTGGAGCAGTGGACCTGCACCACCACAGAACTGAGTACTAATTAATTTATTTGTATTTGATGAGTAAACTTAATATCATTGCACTCTGCAGACTGAAGCATAGCCTTACCCTTAAAACAATGAAACACACCCCAGCTAAAACCTCTTGATTAAACTTTGGGTCCAGCCAGACCTCTAACATATTTAAGTTGAACTTGGTTTTAGTATGTTTTCTCCAGGTTGGTATGGGCTCTTCTAGATTCATCCTTAAGTATCTGCTTGGTGACTGGAAGCTCGGTCTTGCGGGGGGGGGGTGGGGAATCTCATGGTACTGTGGAGTAAGTACTGTGTTTGGGGTTGGTTATTTCTAATGCTTGATCTGCAAAGAGATTACAATGTATTAGTGGTTGGATGGGGATTTCTGGGTTCTGGCTAGAACGCAGTTTGGTGATGCCCATTGACCAGAATCTAGATTTCTGCTACTATTCTAAGTGCACTTCCATGCAATTCTGTTAAAATGTTTAAGGAGCAGTTAGAAGCTTCCGAGCAATTACTTTGTCATGTTTTTGACTTTTGAAGACAAGTTACAAATAAAGGTCATTTAATTTATAAAATCCTATCTTCGTGTCAACTCTTGTGGTTTCTTCTTCCTTGCGGTCCATACATTTCATTTTGGCACCTTCCTAAAAACACTTCTTTCTGGCTGTGCAATGCTGCAGAGAGCACAGTAGGTGTTGAGAAATGCAGAGACTTCAACTTTTGGCTTCCATTAAATAGTTTGTACTGATTAGTTGCAATTTTATTTATAATCTTTCAAACTGTGGACCACGCAGGTTATGAAAAATAGTTCAGATTGAGTTCAGAGCAAGTTCTGCTAGAGCTGGCCAGAATACTGCAGGTGCAGTCTTGTACATGGATACTCCTATAAGCCATAGAAAAAAACCCCCAAAGTTTCTTGTTAAACTGGGGAAGTGTGACTGTCCAGCAGGGCTTTTCTGAAATCTTTACAGCTCCCATAGCTTTAACTCCTCTGGCTGTCAAGTTTATGGTGTTTACATCCTTATGTTGTCCTCGGTTTAGGTAGCTCCAAATGAGGATGTGGAGGCTGGCTTGCAGCAATGACCGGTCAGAAATTGCTTGTGCTGGGTGATTGTTCCCTGTCTGTGCAGACCCATTCCTTGACTATACAACTTGGGTTTGATTTGCATCAATTTATTACTTGGGAATTATTTCACAGAAGGTACAGACCAAAAATATTGACTGGAAAATGCATGCTAGTTCTACTTTTATCTTTGATTACATTAGTGTATGAGTAAGAAGCAGTGTCCTGGCACCTGCTAGCTTGGTAACAGCCGAATTCACAGCACTGCTTTCTGTGCTGCAATGAGCATCCCATAGAACCCCTCAGAGATAGACTTAGCCATAGGCTTCCACTTACTCCAGCTGCTGAAGAGCTTTGTGTCTCTATGCTGCTGACTTCATCAACTTAACAAATACAAACATGTTTATACATGCTGTGGTATGTCTTACTGATGCTGGTTGATTTAAAAAGACATTGTGTTGAGAGGTGCCTGAGTTCCGTGTATAGCCTTGATTCATCTCATTTGCGTGCAGAAACTCGTGATGAAAAAAAGCCTTATTATAGAACAAGCTAGTTTGGGCTTCTAAATCCAGTGGAGTGTTAGTGCAGAAGAGTGAAGTACTCTGCCAGAGCTGCTCTCACCTCGTCAGCAGCCCATCTTGCAGCTGCAGCAAATCCCAAGTGCCCATTGTTGGCGATAATGCAATCGGGCCACCTCGGACCTGCGAAATTCCCCATGTCTGGCACAGGGAGTCAGCCTTAGGAGGACGATTAGTGCAGAGGGAGAGGGACAGAATGGGAGGAGGCAAGCTTGCAGCTGAGCTATTTTTTCAAACGAATCTGTCTCTGGTCAAAGACTGGCCTTAATAGGTCTGATAAAATGCTGTCAGCTTTAATTGCCTAACACAAAGGCATCGCTTCAGCTGGAATTACAGCAATAAATCCCCCTGGTCTCTTTACACTGGGGGGATGAGATCTTGTAAAGGATCCCATCTATAATAAAGCATTAATGGTATATTCTAAGTCCTCATGTCACCTGATTGACAAAGGCACAGAAAATTTGCTTCGAGGCTTTTGGCCAGCTATACTGGATGGTCACTGGTAAGACCAGTGTAAGAAGGATTAACCTCTCGTGCAATACCGAGGCTATGTTAAGTCATGGAAAAGCAAATCAGGGATGTGCTTACGGTCCTAAAGCTTTTCTTTGGGTTAAATGTACTAAAAATGACAACGGGCCATTTGCCTGTTTTGGGGGTGGGGTTTTGTTTCTTTTTCTAATGCAGAGCTTCATGTCACAGTTGCATTGGTCGGTGGTTCGTTCTTCAAAAGCAACTCATTTTTTATGGACTCCATTATTCTCCAGGTGATACAAACTACGACTGTTGAAACCGGCATGAAAACTTCCCTTTCCTTCCCTACTCCTTCCTCAAAACTCACTCAGCGCTCAGTGAAAATAAGCGTTGCTGCTACAGGCTTGGGTCTCTCTTCTAGTCCTCCTCACATTTGTTCTGTCTTTACCTAGTACTCAGACACCGGGCTTTAAAAAAGTAATACAGTGGAGCTTCTGGGAGCTGTTTTAGTACCCCCGTGCAGTGGGGTTCCTTTCCATAACCTGGGCGTGGGGGGAATAAACCCAGCCTGGTGGCTGGAGCCGCTGGAGCCGTGACCGGCCCGGCGTGCGCCGACAGCAGAGGGAGGTCTTGCATTTTGGAGAGAACGGGGCTCGCACCTCCCGACCCAGTGCTCGTCCCCGCCCTCCTCCACCGGGCTCAGGGCCCTGTGGTGGATTTCACGGAGCTTCTCCGGTCTTGCAGTGAGGGTGCCCACGTCAGCCCCACACCTCATGGCCAGAAATTCCCTTCGCCCCATGGCAGCCTCCCTTGGCAGCAGGAGCTTTGCTCTGCAGCGGGATATTTGAGATGCTTCATGTAGCCGTGGGGCCAAAGAAGGTAAAAAGAAGAATTTGCGGCAGACTTGCCGCTCTGGAGGTGGTGAGCGTGTGCCTGCGAGCTCCAGACTGGCCGTCCACGTGGGTCTGGGTCTGGAGCTGTGCCCTAGGCTGGTGGCAGGGCTGTTCTGACCACCCGGGGCTCAGCAGCTGCCAGAGCCCGGTGGTCTAGTGCGATGGCTGAGAAAACGCTGCCATTTCCAGCCCGTGAATCGTTGCAGAGCTTCCCCTCCCCTCTGGTCTCCTGCTTTCTGTCCTGTAGCTCGCTGGCTCACGGGCACAGGCAGGTCAGGCCACTCTCTCCCTTGATCTCGATTTTTCCTCTAGCACATGCAAGTTTTTTCCACACGCAGTGGTTGGAACAGATCTGATTATTAACATTTCAGAAAGAAGAGAGGAGCCGGCTTTGCTTCTTGAAAGAAAACCGCCTAGTTGGGTTCCTCGTACAAGTGTCCCCAGCGTAACCACATCCGCGACAGGTGGAAAAGCACGGGGGGGCACCGACGAGGCACGGGGGGAGGCACCTGCAGCAGCACCCAGGCTGCTGCCCCCTGCACCGCAGGGTGCTGCTGCATCTCTGGATGCCCGTGAAAAATGGGGTGGACCTGCCCTCTGTGATTTGCATCCCCCAAGGCCTTCAGGGGCACATTTTCCCCTCAACTTCAGACTGAGCCAGAGATGAATTGTGCAGATAAAACACCTGCTGAAAGCCACGAGCAGAGGAGGGACGGATCCAGCTCCAGAGCACGTGGCTGCAGGGGGAGAGTTTGCAAACGCATCTCGTCTCTGCAGGACTGCGTGTGGCTGGCAGGACAAGCTTCCCAAGCTGTTCCTGCCCCGAGGAAAGACTGACAGTGAGCTCAGCCCCCACCCTGCACTGCAGCCGTGCCAGTGGAAAGCTTTGCTCCCCACTTCTGCATTTCAGGCGGGTTGTGGCTAAACAGCAACGTGTGGTCAGCAGGGGCTGGCGGAGCCGTGTGTGACGGCTGAGTCACAAGTGGCCCTGCACCACGGGCCCTTTTTCGAGTGGCAGGACTGGGCGCTGGCTGGGAGTGAGGAGGCATTCCCAGCAGGTCCCATTCCTCCTCCTCCCGCAGCCGCCCGCCGCCGGCAGCTGTCTTGGCCCAGAGCTGAGCGTGGCTCCCGCAGCAGGTGCCTGGATCCGTGCCCTGAGCCCTTCCAGCAGGGAAATCCCCACGTGAGCCAGGGGGATGGGGCAAGCTGGAAGCCCGGGCTGGGTTTTTTAGCTGCCAGGCCGGGGGAACCGCTCCGGCTCTGCTCACCTCTCCCCCAGCACCTGCTAGCAAGGCCCGGGCACCTTCCCGTGGGCACATGTCCCCTGAGGAGCAGAAAGCCAAAGGGACCGTGTGCCTCGCTGGACCTGTTTCACCCACACTGCCATGCCCGCGGGGAAGGAGTTCGGGGAAGGCAGGAGGGAAGAAAATGAGAGAGGAGCTTGCTAGGGGAGGCTGCGCTGCCTGAAACTTGCCCAGCAGAAGGGAGAAGCATGCCCGGGCAGGTGGTCCTGACCCCTGCCTGGGGGAGGGAGTCAGCAGAGGCTCTGCTGGATGCGTCACGCTCCTCTGCAAGTCACTGCCTCTTCCCAGAGGATTAATAACCTGTGGCGAAGCGTGCTCCCCCCGCGTGGCTGTGTCCCGGCAGTGCTTTGGAGCAGCGGGGCACGGCAGAGGCTTGTCCTAATCTGCACCGCAGTCCCCAGCGGTGGGGCAGGGGCAAGGACAGGCACGCGTGGGGGGCCCGGGGCTCACCCTCCTGGCACACCGCCTTCCTCCAGCCCCGCCGCTGCAGGTCTCCCCAGAGACCGTGGGTCTGTGGCACGGCCCCTTGTCCTGCTTCGCTCCGGAGCATCGGCTGCTCCCCACGGGGAGCGCGGCACAGGGTAAACGCCAGAAATGGCTCCTTCTTCATCATCATCAGCAGCAGCAG
>NW_010972709.1:9408039-9409723 GCF_000737465.1 Haliaeetus leucocephalus | reverse complement strand
GGGCCCATATTAGCGGGCGCGGCGGCGCGGCGGCCCCGCAGCGGGCGGCGGCACCGGGGCTGCAAGATGCCGCGCTCCTTCCTGGTGAAGAAGCACTTCTCGGCCAGCAAGAAGCCCAACTACAGCGAGCTGGAGAGCCAGGCCGGTGCGTGGACGTGGGCGCGGCGGGACGCGACGGGCCACGCGCGTGGGGCGCTCCGCGGGGTGGTGCGGGGGCTCCGGTACGGGATCTCCTTAGGTCCGCACACGGGAGCGGGTGGGGGGGGGGGTGGCTGGCTTTTTGCGGGGGTCCGGGTTTGTTTTGGGTTGTTTTTTTTTTTCCGTTTCGTGCATCTCGAGTGGGATGAGGCGCGGGATCCTGCGCGTCTCGGGATGCGGAGCCGCCCCCTGGTACCCCGGGGTGGGCGGAGGCGCCGGGGGTTCCCCCGTGGGGTGGGCACGGGCGCGCGGGGAGCTCCCCGTGACAGGGGTGGGCAGGGGCGCGGGGTCCCCTTCGCCCCATCCCACGCAGCAGTGCGGGGTGGGGTCGGGTCTCCTTTGCCCCCGGGTGGGCTGGGGCTCTGGGCCCCCGTGGGGTGGGCTGGGGTTCCTTTGCCCCTCCGGCTCCGGGGTGGAGCGCGGGGCTCCCACGGGTCGGGTCCCGTTGTCCCGGGGGTGGCTCAGGGCCCCCCCGCCCACGGGGGGGGGGCCGGGCACCCCGCTCCCCTGGGTGCGGAGCCCCGCGGGGGGTGGGTCGGGGCCCCGTCGCTCCCGTTCCCGCGGGGAGCATCGGGGCCCCGGCTGAGCGCTGCCGCCTCCCGCAGTGCTGGCCGCCCCGCTGCTGTACGAGACGTGCCCGCTGCCCGTCATCCCCCCGCCCGAGGTGCTCGGCCCCGGCGCCTACTACCCGCCCCTGGTGTGGGACGCGGGGCTGCTCTCCAGCCTCTTCCCGGGCGGCCCGGGCAGCGAGGCGGCGGGCGGCGCGGCCCCCGCCCTGGACCTGACGGCACTCTCCAGCGAGGAGGACGAAGGCAAGAGCTCGGGGCCCCCCAGCCCGGCCTCGGCCCCCGCCGCCGCCGAGCGCTTCCGCTGCGCCCAGTGTGCCAAGGCTTACTCCACCTTCGCCGGGCTCTCCAAGCACAAGCAATTGCACTGCGACGCCCAGGCCAGGAAATCCTTCAGCTGCAAGTACTGCGAGAAGGAGTACGTGAGCCTGGGGGCTCTCAAGATGCACATCCGGAGCCACACGCTGCCCTGTGTCTGCAAGATGTGCGGCAAGGCCTTCTCCCGGCCCTGGCTGCTGCAGGGCCACATCCGGACGCACACCGGTAACGCCGGCTCTCGCCCCTCTCCCTCCCTCCCTTATCGCCTCCCGCTTCCCAGCTCCGCGGCCCCCCCGGCGAATCGGCGGGCCGGGTGTTATCTGGGAAGATAAGGGCTTCCCAAACCCCCTTGGCACATCTCTCTAAAATGTCCTTTAAATATCCTCTTGGCTGGAACCGAGCGCGGGGTCAAGGCTCGGCTTGTAAATCTGCGCCGCTGCCGTTAGCGCCCTGCCTTCCCGCCAGCCGGCCTGTCGGCTGCGGCGGGACGGCGCACGCTTCGGCTCGATTTCATAAATTGGGGCTACGAGACGGCTGGAGCGTTCCCTCCCTGTGCGCCGCCGTGCCCGAAGCATCCCTCCCTGCCCACGCCAAGGGCTCCC
>NW_010972709.1:9329734-9407947 GCF_000737465.1 Haliaeetus leucocephalus | reverse complement strand
GCTGCCGAGATGCACCCCAGCGAGGCTCGGCGAGGCCTGCGGGCAGGTGCTGGGGGCGCAGGGCCGGCCACCCCCAGCACCTGTTGGTGCGGGTCCGGGTGCCGCAGCTGCAGCCCACCCCACCGCCACAGCCGCCTGTACAATGCGTCTCCCGAGCATCCTTTGTGGGGCTGCGGGGATAGTGTAATTGTTACTTGGCACTGATTTCACACCCTCTTAACGTCCTAAAGATGATGGCTGAAGGAAGCTGGGAAGACTTAATTGTGCTTTCCAAATTGAGCATACGCATTTGTTTCCTCCAAAAGAGTCTTTCTGGGAGGAATTCGCCCTGGCCAGGCTTTTCAATGCGAGCTGGGCGGGAGAAGGGGGAGTGTGGGGTTCGGCGGAGGAAATAGCTATACTCACCCTGGCGCTGGCGCCTTTCAGCCGCTGCCTGCTATGATATAATTAACACATAGCGCTTGGCTTTCCTGCCTCTCTGCAAACGGTTCGCTTGGCTCCAGGCGGGAGACGAATATCGTGTCTTCGTTTGTATGTGCAACTGCCTTGCTGCTTGCAGATGTTTCCAGCGTTAATTTTCCGTGGTTCATAGGAGAGGTTTTTCTGGGAGGAGGAAATTCCCAAGTCCGCCGCTTTCCCCTGAAGTGAATGCTGTACATGCCTCGCCCGGCTTTCCCTGCGAACAATAACAGCCAGCACTTCTTTTCACTGTGCTCTTCACAAACTTTGGCTAATGAATGGCTCCTTCTTTGATATTCCCCATGTGTTGATGCACTGGTTAATTGGGAGCGTTTCTCTTTGTCCCATAGGTGAAAAGCCCTTTTCCTGTACACACTGCAACCGGGCCTTTGCTGACCGGTCTAATCTCCGAGCCCACCTGCAGACCCATTCAGATGTAAAGAAGTACCAATGCAAAACCTGCTCCCGGACTTTCTCCCGTATGTCGCTGCTCCACAAGCATGAGGAGACTGGCTGCTCCGGCTCTCGCTGAGGACTCCGCTCCCCCAGGCCTCTCACCACGCAAATACCTATATTATAACTAGTTTCTGTAGGAGTTAGTTTTCTCCGTCGCTGTCACAGCCTGCACCGGGGCCGGCCGCAGCTCCTCCGGCCCTCGCCACCCTCACCCTCCTCGCTATGTGCCTCCTGTGCAATGCAAAGGCCTGATCCTTCTCCCATCCCGGCATCTGAGGGTGCAGGATTGGACTCCGGTGCAAAGTGTGGGTGGCAAAGCGAGTGCGTGAAACTCGGGGGGGGGTGCAGCCCTGAGCCTGACCCGCTGCTGCCGCAGCCCCTCAGCAGGTGCCCCCGCTTGCTGGAGGCACTCGGCACCTTGCAGGGTTGGACCTGCACCCTGGCCCCACCACCGGTATCAAACATTGCGACCATGTAGCTTGGGGGGTTGGAGGTTTTTTTTTGGTGTTTTTTTTTTTTTTTTTACCATAACCACTTGGTAACTTTTAAGAACCAATTTTTTTTTTAATGAAGGACAAAATGTTAACCACCCTGCCCCCCGCTCCAAGTGTATATATGCCGCCTGTAGAAGGTGTAACTATGCAATAATACAGTATCCCAGTAGTTGTGAAGCAGCTGCTTCTCCCCAGCACAATGACAATTTGCAATGCCTGCGAGATTAACAGTGTCCATAAAAGGCATGGGTAGCCATTTCAAACACCAACCCTGTTTACAGAGCAGCTATGCACTCAAGCACCTGTTAATATGACTCTTAACAACTGCTTTTCAAGAGAACTGTGACTAATAGCAGGCACTTGTCAGCCGATACAATGGTGGCCTGTCCCAAGGCTGCCCATCGACAGGTGTGTGCCAAAAGCCCTATTTATGGGTATTGACAGGTGCCTCCTGAATGCATCTTTCTTTGGACATTGTTTTCATGGAATCATTACAAAGAGGATGTTTACATTTCAAAGGTACACTGGTATTTATATTTTTGTGCCACAATTTTGTACTGATGAAACTTTTTATATAATTATATACAGTTTATTGATATTCAATAAAATCGTTAATTTATAATAGGGTTTTGTGGGTGCTCAGGGTGAATATGCAGCGGGGGGGGTGGGGAGCGCTGCGGCTCCCTCCTGTGCTGTGGGCGTCAGGGTGCTGGACTCGGTTCTCCTGCTCCCACCCTACACTCCTGGCCTCTGGCTGCAGGTGAACGGCAAATGGCATTCACACGCCGGGAACCTGCGGAGCACTCGCTTCTGAGGGAGGAAAAGGCAGCCTGAGTCAGTTCCTGCTAAAGGGCTGGGGAAGGGGCAGCTGTGCCGTGATGCAAGCTGGGGAGGGGGGGTTCAGGCTGCTGGGGGTGCAGCGGATCTCCCTGGCTCCATGTGGGAAAGTGCAAGGGCTGGCCCTGTTCCTCCCAGCCTGCCCGGGTGGGTGCTGGCTTCCCCACGGGGCTACTGGAGCACCTGTAGCCTGGCCGGGTCCCTCAATGCTCCCTGGGGAGCAGGTCTGTGCCGCAGCACTGGGGGACTGCCCCAGTGGGGTAGTGGGGCTGCCTCTGGCTCTTGGTGGGCTCCTGAGCCTCCCCGCGGATGGCTAAAGCACCAGGCGCCTCAGTGAGGTGAGCCTCCGGGTGGGTGACCCGCCGTGGGTGGTGTGGCAGCAGAGGTGACCCATCCTGTCGTCACCGCAAAGCCCTTCGGCAAGCGCAGGTGGGGCTGTCCCCTGCGCGCCCACAGCTGGGAGGGGACGGAGGGGCAGGTGCTCCGGGATACCCTCAGGTACCTGCCTCTAGGATTTCCATAATGAAACTGTCCCAGTGCCCCAAACCACCTGCCTCGCACCCTCCCAGCCACCTCTGAATCTGGGGTGCTTCGGGGACAGTGCAGCCGGTCTTGCCGCCTGCCTCCCCCAAGGGCTGGGATTTTATCCTTCTGCCCCCGCGTTTCCTCCGTGCCATCTCCAGGATGTTGCTTTTAACCAGGAAATAAAAGCGTGTCCCCCCCAGCGCTCATCCCCCCGTCCAGCCCGTTGGCGTCCGGCTCCCTGCGCCTCTCCCAGAGGCTGTAACGGAGCAGGAAGAGGTGTCTGGCTGTAAAAGTGAGGAGAGCTGCTGCTCGGCCCTTCTTTAATTAAGAGCTCACCCAGTATAAACGGACTTTCCCAGCCGAGTTGGACTCATTACTTGATTATTAAGCAGGGCAGGAAGTTTTGGGTTTTGCTCTTGTGTGTGCTTTTTTCTTCCTTTTCCCAACAGGAAGCGGGGGAGGGGCACTAATTACTTTCAGCTTTCCATCCATAAAATCCTGGAGCCGCAAAAGCAGCTAAATAGTTAAAAAAAGACCAATTTTGAGAACGGACCACCTGCAGAAGCTGGAAAGGAGGGTCGAGGAGTGGGTAAGCAAGGAGCAGAAGCCGGCCGAGCCCTGCTTGCTGGGGAGGTAGCGCAGGCTGTCCCACCAGCCCGGGGTTGGTCTTGGCTTTGTGGCTCTGACATGCAAAAGCCCTCCGTTACCGCTCAGCTTTAAGGCCCTACAGCATGCATCCAACTACACCACACAGGCTGTGCCTTACCCCCGTCCACGAGCGTCGTGGCTGTCACTGATTCGGATGGAGACGCTTTCCTGCATCATTCGGGCTGTTGCTTCGTCCCTGCGCTGGCACCCACCGGGGAACCCTGCCAGCTCCCTCTCAATGGGCTTCGACTAATATCGGTTAGGCAGGCAATGAGAGCTGTGAGAAACCCCTGCCTTAGCAATCTTTCCTGCTCTCAGTTGTGTTCCTGGCTTTGTCCAGAGCCTGGCTGGGACGCGAGGCTTTTAGAGAGAAGGTATAAAACAGGTGGAGGACAGCCTAGGCTCAGACTGACAAATCCCGCTGGCATTCAAACACAAATGCAGCCTTAAAACACTGGAAAAAAAGAAATGCTGCCTGTTCTGAATCACAAAAGCGCAGCCCACTGGCACTTGGGCTGCTGCTGCATCTGCTCCCTTCCCTGCCCTGCCCAAGCACCCAGAACCCTGGGGACCGGTGGCTGCTCAGATGCTGTCCCGCACCTTGGGGCACTGCCTCTGACCTCCCCATGTTATGCCCAGGTCCGGACCAGATCCTGCCTTGTCGCAAAGTGATGGCCGTGGCCCAGATCCCTCCTCTTCTGACAGGCTGCTCATTTTCCTGCTGCAAAAATGTTGCTCATTTCTACACTGAGGCTGTTGGGGTGAGCAGAGGGCTGGGGCCCATGACAAGGACAGGCTTGCCTCCAGCTCAAACCTGCTGCAGATGTGGGCAATCCCCTCTGTCCTTTCTCTGCCCCCATACACCTTTGGGGCTCTGTTGTGGTGGAGAATTGCACCAGGAGCATTTCATTTTTGGAAGGAACCCGCCCCAGCAGCATCCCTGGCAGCAAGGGCAGCTGGCAGCAGGGCCATGGTCCCCTGCCCTGGTCCGCTGCGCTTGCCTGGGCAATGAGTGCTGCACAGCGAAGCCAGAGGGTTCATGGAGAAACCTCAGCAGTTTTTTCCCTGTTTTTTCCCCCCTCTCTGTTTTAATGCCACAGGAACTAAACACACCGTAAAGCCGCTGCCCACAGCCCGGCTGTTTCATCCAGGTAGCGCAGGCTGCAGTTTCGGCGGGGGGGGTGGTGGAGGAGGGGGGGGCGGCCGGCGATTAATGGGAGGAACCATTTGGTGACCACCTTGTGTGACCATCTGTAACAGATTACGGTGTCAGCGCTCGTAAAAGCCGGGATTCAATCAAGCGCCCGGCAGGTAGCGGGGGGGCCCCGCTGGCAGGGGCCGTGGTGCCGGGGTGCGGGCTGTGCCGGCTCCGGGCTGCCGCACTCCCCGGGCGGCAGCATGGCCACGGCGTCGAGCGTTTGAACTCCACTGTTTAATTTCCACGGACCTCCACGGGACCTTTAAACAAGCACGTACGTCCCCTCGGTTCCTGGAGCCCTTTCAAAGGCTCTGGGAAAACCACAAAGTGCCTTTTCTTCCTAGAGAGGACTAGTTTTTTTTCCCCCCTCCCTGACCCGATGCAGAATTAAGGGTGTTTGGAAACCCACTCTGCCATGGGACCCCTCCCAAGGCAGAGAGCTGGGGCAGACCCATGCGGAGATACTGGGTTGAAAAGGGCTTTAAGACTTCCACACCGCTGTTTGAAATCGTCCGGTCTCTGCAGGCATCTGGAGTGTCCCAAAGGGGACGAGAAGGGAAGCGGGTGGATTACAGGCACCTTTGCAAAGGCTAAGCTTCATCTGCTTGGTGATTTGGGGCTGTCGTTCCCAAAACTGCCTTTTTCACCCTTTTCTGTCCAAAGCTGCCTTTTTCACTCCTTTCTGTCCCCACTTCTCTTGGGGTCAGGCATGAGGCACGCCTGGCCTTGGTGCAGTGAGGGCAAAGAGCAGCTCCAGGGCCACTCTGTACCCAAAGTCCTTGGCAAACCCCCCTGGACAGGGCATCCAGGCATTAGGAAGAGGAAAAAGGGAAAAAGTCTGGAAAGTGTTTAAACACAAGGAACATGCTGAGCCCATCTCATGCTCAGCTGAGCTCGGGGCTCCCTGCAGAGCTCACCCGAGGCGGGGAGCCAGCAGCGGGTGGGGGACAGCCCTGACACTGCCTCCCAAAATTCCTCCCCCCACCTCCAAGGCAGTAGGAAGGCAAAAATTTTCTACTTTCTTGTCCTGCAAAACTGTCCCACAGAAATGTTCTCTTCGTGATCTCCCAGATCCCCCGCAGCCTCCGGAGAAGAGTTTCCAGCATCCGAGCGTGCGGCCCCGGGAGAAGGCAGCCAAAGCTCAGCCCCTACAAAGTGTAGCTGCCTAATTCTTCTTTTGGCTCTTACCTTACCTAGAAAAAGCTGAATAAACAAACAAAAACCGGGCAGGATCCAGGGAAAGGCCCATTATTAAAGTCAATCGCTGGACGGCTGTTTCTGATTTGGGGAAGGGAATGACCGGAGCTTTGCGGCAGAAGCCAGGACGGCTCATGGAGTGATCAGCAGAGACAACACGGGTTTCCCACTGAAGATACCTGGGACCGTGGAAGGCCTTGGAAGATGTGTGTGTTTATCCTCGGCTGGACAAGAAGGGCTGCAGGTGCCGGCGGAGGCCTCGGTGAGCCCCTGTCAACAGGCAGTCCTGGTGAAAGCCTTCGTCCATTAACAGCTCGCCATAAGGAGAGGGGTTCACAAACAAGCTGCAGGTGTAGCTATTGTTTTTCCTGCTCTGGGCTATTGACACGAGCAATAATCTCAAATTAATCTTTAATCGGATGATGAACTGATAGCGTGGGGCTGGGGAGGTGCGAGTCTTCCCATGGAGACAAAGAGCATGGCAAATGTGGAGGGAGGGAGCCCAGGAGACCTGGGGAAGGGATGCAAGGCTAGAGGATTAAAATAAAGACGATTTCTCCCTGCAGATGCAGGTGGCCTGGGTTGCAGCATCACCGCGGTCTTGCTGCTGGCTGCTCTCGCCTCTCCTCGGCCACGCTGCCTGCAAGTCCCTCCCTGCCTGCCCCCGCACCGGCGGGGCGAGGGGCAATGCCCACCCCAGGGCTGCGCCGTGCCCTGGCAAAGCGTCAGCCACCTGCCAAAACAGCACGAGCGCGCGCCTCGCTGGCTCAAAACTCAGACTGTAAATCCTCCCGGCGGAGGTTGGCTTTCCCCTGGGGGAAGGGAGCACAAACGCCTCGTCCCGAGCGTGCAGGGAACCTCCACTCACCCCACAGGGTTGAGAAACAGCTTCCCGGGGCTGTCTCACCCTCCAGCTATTTATGTCCCATGCGCTGATGTCGTCGGTGAAATGGAAGGATGGGCAGTGCCCGCCTGCGCTCGCAGGGGTTTGAGAGACCGTGGAGGGACGGACAAGCCTGATGTTGGGGGTTAAACGGTTGTTTCTCCTCTCTCCTTCACAGCCGGTCCCGAAGATGGTGAAAGCTTTGGGGGCGGCCGGTGCTGCCGCCCGGCAGAGGCAATCTCGTGTGTGGTGGGAGTGGGTGTCTGTCCCCGGGTCAGTGCAGCAGATGGGTGACACTGAGCGACCAGCCAGGAGCGGCCACGGAGCCCCTCCACGGAGACACCCTTGCCGGAGCCCTGAGTGCTTCACAAACTGCTCCGTTAACAGCAGTGGGTTAAAAATGAAAGCCATTATACTTAATTTTTTCACCTGAGGATGAACACTTTGGCACAAGGGACACAAGCGCACGCACAGCAGCGACCCGTGTCCTCCCCACAATAAGAAGTGCAGGAGTTACCAGCCTGCGCCGACAGCTTTACAATAGCAATGCTGTGCTGTAACTTATTGGAGATCTGCCTAGAAAATCATCAGAAAGTATTTTAAATCCAGCATAACATACATATTTATGGATCACCTTCTGTTTTACTGGGCTCCCTGAAAGCAATGCGAGGCCTGTTTTACTTTTCTCAATAAAAAGGCTCACATTTCACATGCGAGGAGATTGGCGTCTCCCGAGCTAATTAATCCGGGTTCCCCTCCACCTCCGCATTTTCCACGCAGGGTTAGGCTGGCGACACTTTGTCTGTGGCCGCTCCGGGGAGGACGGTGCTGCACATTAAGCCTCCTTTGCCGGCGATGCGCTGGAGGCAGAGCGGGGCGAGGCGAGGAAGTGGCAGCGTGTCGAGGCACAGAGTCATGGCCCGTTATAAAGAGCTTCAAGGGCCTGCATTATGTCATTACTCAATTAGCCTGTTGGTAATAGCACTTCATTAGAGAGACAGTTTCTATTCACTGGCCCTAATCCACTTTCTAAAGGCAGGGCTGGAGCCATTGATCACTTTTCCCGCTTTCCCGATGAGGCAGAAAGCGGGTTTGGAGAGTGGCCCCACGGCTGACGGCGTGGGGGGAGCGATCCCACTGCTGCGGCTAGGGCAGCCCCCCACCACCCTAAAACCGAGACAGGGGTGGCAGCACCCAGCCCCATCAGCTCAGGGATGTGGGGGGGTGCAGAGCACCTGCCCTTCCCACCCACCTCAGAAATCAGGCTGTTAACCAGGGAGCAAAAGAGTTTTGGTGTCAAACCATAGGCGACCGCAGCTGGGGATGTGACCCCTCCTCGCCTGGCGGGACGCGATGGGTGAGCCGGTGCCAGGGATGCTCTCGGTGGACGGGCTGCGGGGATGGGCACCGCCTGCCCAGCCTGTGCCTCTCTTCCATCCACAGTGGGGGCAGAAAGAAAACCTACTTTTTAAAATTTATTTTTTCTTTTTTTTTTTTTCTTCTTTTTTTTCTTTTTTCCCCCCCTCCTCCGCTCTGCGACATGCAGTGCTCGGTGGAAACTGAAGCGGGGTAGGAAGTGGCACGAGAGCTGCGCGCAGGAAACCGATGTGTGTCAGGAAAGGATGTCAGCGCCGGCGGTGGGACCAACAGCCGGTGCAGGAGCTGCCCCCACCCTGCCGGCGACTCGCCGATGAGAGGGGCAGGAAGCGAAATGGAGCCCTTCCTGCAATCGAGGTGGTGATAGAGCAAACCCAGAGGTGCAGGGAGCTCCCAGCCAGGGCAGAGGTGCCCAGCCGGGGTAGCACCGCGGGGCTGGGAAGAGTTCCCTGTGTCCTGCCCACCCTGTTGGCTTCAAAGCCATTGGGCTCCTGCGCCCCGCAGGGACCTGGTCCCCCAAATCCTCCCACCAGACAGCCAGAGCACCCTCAGCTACGGCCCTGAGCGAGGGTGCCTCATCCTGCCGCAGCCCCCAGCGGGACCCCGGCCCGCAGGCATCTCGCCCACCCCACGTCCTCCTTCCCTGGGGCATCCATCAGCCAGATGCCCCCTTCATGCCGTGCTGCCACAGGAGGAGCTGGGCCTGGGGGTTCCCCGCCCCCTTAAAAAATAACCATTGCTCAGACTTCAGAAAGATGCAGCCTAAGCACAGAAGTTACTTGAGGTCAGAAGAAGTACTGGGGTAGGAAAGTTTACTTGCCCTGGTTACAGCAGCTACTGTCTGTGATCAATATCATCCAAATTTTCTCCCTCAAAACCTCACTTTATAGCAATAGTCTTCCATTGTCACTTCCACCAGGCTGGAGGGCAGCAATGTGGGGCCCCATTTTTTTGCTGGAAAAATTAATAGTTATTAGTACTTGTGACTCAGGTGAGGAGCCAAAGGCCAGTTTTTAAATGCAGACACTGTGGTAGATGGCAACTGGTTTCCCTCAAACAGTCTTCAGAGCATCACAGGAGCCAAAACAGCGGCTGGCACATGCCTGAGGGACAGGGACTGCGGTCCTCGCCGGCTGCAGGGGAGGAAGGGAAGGCTGGGGCGTCACACACCATCACCCATCGGAAAGTCCAAATATTCCACGATTTAAGCAAACACCTTGTTTTCATTCAAATCCTTTTGCCATTTCATAATACTGGCTACTTCCCTCCGAAAGGAAATAGCTGTCCCATAAATAAAGGAAGGTGGGAGGGAGCACGGGGGAGGCTGCGAGCGCAGGCGAGGCAGTTGCAGAAAGCTTTTCCCGGTGTGCTCCAGCTCGTGGCCGCAGGATGACATCCGTAAGCGGAAGAGCAGAGAGGGGCCGCAGCGCACACGCGTGCCAAGGAGCCGCTCGCACATGGTCACGTCTGGGCACCCCCAGCCCTCCCCTTGTCACCCCCAGAGCATCCTCCCCGAAAGCATCCTCCCGGTCGGCCGGCATGCTGAGAGCGGTCCCACAGTGAGCCCCATGCACCGAGCACTGAGCCTGGGCTTCTGGGTAGCCGGAGCTGTTTTCCCACTGCGGCAGGAGCCTTGGATGGAGGCACCTGCAAAATAAACTTGTGGCACTGAGCGAGGGCAGGTCGGCAGCGCAGGGAACAGCCGGGCAGGTATCGCATCCCGTCTCCGATGCTGACTCTGCATGCTCGGTTGTGGCACACCATCTCCACGTGCGCTCCTTTCCACGCACAGTGGGGAATATCATACCGCAGCTGCAGTCGTAAGGAGCTCTCTGAGCCTGGTGGCGGGGGGCAGGCGTGCCCAGCAGATGAGCCAAGACATGAGAAGGGGCACCGGGACCAGGACCCTCCTGGGGGACCCTCACTGGCAGCCCCATTGGGAGGCCTGGGACCCGCTGGCCCTGCGTACCTGCGGGTTGGGGCTCTGCCAGCTGCGGGTTTCTCTCTGCTGGCCTGGCCTCAGCACTGAGCCATTAATAGCCAGCACTAGTTGTGTCGCTCCAGCCCGCAGCTCCTATTTTCTTTCAAAACCAAGCTGCGATGGGAATGAATTATCTCTCTTCATTTTCATTTTCCCTCTGTCTCTGCTGCTGGCAAATTAACAGCTTCCCTTGATGCCAAACGGTCTGCAGTTTATCTCCCGAAGCACGAGTTTCACTCCCAATCTGCACTGGGGAATCTTAAAGTAATTGCAGAAAACTATTCTGAAAGCGATCCAGCAGCAAAGAAGTCAAATAAATAGGGACCATATGCACCACGCCAGTCAGAGGCGCCGCACAAAGATGCTCTCATTTGCAGTGCTCAGTCCCACCCCAAGCCAGCAGCGTGGCTCGCCTGCCCCACACACAGGGCTCTGATCTGGTACAAAAACTTTCTCCAGGATTGGTTTGCAGTGCCCGAAGCTCACCGGGTTTGCAGACTGAATTTTGCATGCACACTTGCCGGGTGTGGTTTTGCCCAGGGTTTAGCTGGCTCTTGGTGGAGGACAGAGAAGAGAGCTGGTTGCTAACCCCGGGAAATGCCACCAGCAGGTATTTAGACTGGCCTCTGGGTGCAACACTGCGGGGAGGATTTCCAGTGCACCACGAAGGACTCTTCACCAGGGCCTCATTTTCTGTTGGGCTGCGTGGGATCTTGCTGACATGGTCTCATTCTAGCTAAGGTGGAGACTTGAGGTTTCTCAGCTGTGCCCGGCTTGGAGCTTTCCATCCTGTGACCCATTTTCCCCCATTAAATGGGATGGACACTGTGAGGTCTGTCAGCCCCCAGCCAAGTTCCTGGTGCTGGGTCGGGGGTGTGCTGCCAAGCAGGATCTGGCCCCAGCCCCGCACCACGAAGGTCTGCCATGGCACTTGGTGGCTCTTCAAGGGAGGGTAGAGGTGGATGCAAAGCACCTCCTAAAGCAGATGACACCAGGACCTTTGATCCCTGCGCAGCCCATCCCTGCCTGGTCATGCACATGCATTTTGGGTGCTGCCTTGGTCCCCGTTGGCGAGGCCAGCGCTGCCTCGCTGCTCGGTGCCGCTGGGGCCGCCAGCCCTGTTCCTCCTCAGCCGGGAGAGGCGGCAGCCAAAGGGCTCATCCCGCAGCTGCCTTCACCTGGTCCCTGCTTTACATCAAGGAACCCCAGCACAGATCAAAGCGCTCTGAGGTTTCCCTTGCGCAGCCCAAAGTGCTCTCAGAGGGTGACGCGCTGCAGCCAGCAGCCCCCGACAGCGGGGACTGGGTTATCCCCCCCATCACAGCCACCTCCTTCTCGCCACTCCTCCCGCGGGCAGGCGGGCAGGCGCTCGGCTGGGTCTGCGGACCCTCAGCATCTCTTGGCACTGAGCTCCTGCACCGGCTGCCCACCGCGGTGCCTGGGTTTGCAGTGCTCCCCTGCCCCTTGCTAAGGCACTGCCGGGTCTCCTCTTGCTCAGCATTGCCCGCGTTTGCCTGTGGATGGAGAGTGACAGCGCTTGGCACAGTAGTGGTGACTGCCACAGTGTGGGAGCTGGGGGAGGCGATGGTACGCGTCCCTCCTGGGGGGCATAAAGCGCTTGGACGCCTGTTATCACTGAGTGTCGGGGAAAATACTGTGATTAGACAGAAAGAAGGAAAATAATAATGGCTAATGCTTCCAAAAGTAATTTGGGGAGCCTCAATTTAGAAAGCCAAAATTGAGCTCCCTTGAAGAGGCTGTTTTCCAGAGGCTTCTCCAAAGCGTCTGGAGGAGCTATCCGTTGTTTGGCACCAGCAGCATTTACCATTTCTGAAAGCTGTGGCTGGGAACTACTAGTTAAGATGCCTGCCTGCCTGGCACTGGGGCTGCCCATCACGAAGCGGTGAGGAGTCCTCTCGCAAAACCCTCCGGCTGTCGGATGGGTCAGCCTGTGCCAGCAATACCGGGCTAGCATTACCCCAGGCTTGGGATGTTACCATGAGCGAGGTTTCTGAAAATAGTCCCTGGCACCCCTCCACGCTGCCGGGCCAGGCCAAGCGTCTCTGAGACTTGCTTCCAGCTTCCCCATAGCCCCAGTGGGAAGAGGAGCCTCTCTCCCTCCACGCTGCCTTGGCCCCCTTCTGCCCCGCTTGCCCCTGCCTGGGGCAGAGCCCCCCGTCCCCCCGCTGCCGCCCAGCCCCGCAGCTCTCCCGACGGCCGTGCTGAAGGCAGCCTGCGTACATAAAATTAGCACCCTCGCAGGAGGCTGCGAGGGGAAACCTGCCCTGGGCGGCCGCAATGGAAAGCAGATGCTCTATGATTAAGCCCACATGCGCAGGGCAGCACCGTCCTTCGAGCAGGGCTGCGGTGCCCGGGCCGGGGGACGGAGGGCACACGCTGGAGCAAAGGTTTGGGCAGGGATGGCTCGGGCTGGGAGCTGGTGGAGGGCTTGGATGCAGCCTGGCTTCTGCCAGCCAGGACTGGGGAGGGCTAGCAGGATGGAGCCAGGGGACCTGCTTCTGTGTCCTCCGTAAGCGATGTTCAGGGTGGAAATGGTCTTAGGAACAAGTGCAGCTCCTCTGATGGCAATGCCCCACGCTTGCAGGAGCTCAGCTCAACTTTTTGGCTCCATCAGGCCAAGAGGATTGCATGAGATGAGGTTTGGGCCGGGGAGCTGCATCCCGATGGCGTGCACTGCCAGGGATGAAGCCCTGGAGGCCAGGAGGGTGAGGAGAGCCCTCCCCAGCGCAACTCCAGCACAGCATCCCCAGCACTAATGCCATTTGCAGCCCGCTTGGAGGAACAAGTGTCCGGCTCCAGCCAGCAGCTCGACTCCCCAAACCTTCCCCCTCCACGGGTCACCGAAACGCCGTATCTCTTCTCCGCAGAAAGGGATGCAGCAGAGTTTCAAAGTCCAGGGGCCGGTGACCCCGGCCGGGCCTCTCCTGCATGGCCGTGTTGGGAGGCGCAGAGGGAAGATGCGGGTTTGCCGCCTGCAGTCAAAAGCCCGGCAGGAACAAGCCATGTAACCTGAGAGCGATTTTCTTGATAAGATCTAGGCAAAGGAGGGGGGGGAGTTTATAAGGTCAGGTAGCAGGGGGCTCGCTGACCCCTCTGAACACCAGCCCAGGACCCCAGCACCAGTGGGCAAGCGAGGATGCTCACCGGTGTTGCCGGCTTTGTTTCTTCTTGTTTTCTTCCCTTTCATGGTTTTGTCTCTGAAGGGGGGAAGTCCCCACTTATCTCCTGCTTTCTCCAGTCTCTCCAGTGTGGTTTCTCCAGCCTCGCAATAAGGGATGGCCATTTCTGTTTCTTCTCAAGGCATTTTTCCACCCACCCTCTCTGGCCCTGGTGGGAATTGTCAGCTTCGAGATAACAAGAAGGATGAATTGTTCCTACAGGATGTTGCATGAAGCCCAAGTGCTATTTGCAGGCAATTTTAATAAGTAATAATAAGGAGAGAGAACTCCAAAGGAAGTAACCTGGTACAGCAGACAAGGCAGATTTATCAAGGCAGGGAGGAAATACTCCCCAGAAATGAATCTGGCATGAGTTCCTGCACACCAGTCCCACGATCCTGTCTGCCACCACAGGCAACTCTTATCTGAAACAGTCCAGTGTTTAAAATAGACTGGAAAATAAATAGTCTTCCAGCGCGACTGATCCTCCAGAGCCTGCAGTTCATCCCAGCAGCATTTACAGTTTTCTCTGGAGTGTTTCCGACATGTACTTCAAGGCCTTCCAACTCTTTTCTCCTCCCCTGCTTGTGACATTAATGAACCTTAAGGGATTCTTAAAGCACGTTTTATGTGGATGTATTTTTAAGCAGGAGAAGGAGAGAGTGGTTCCCAGCCCTCCGTGCCTGGGGTGGACAGAGAGTCACTTTGCGAGGCGCACTCCAAACAGGAATCCATCAAACGCCAGGGCTAAGTGTTGCTGCGGCAGCTCTGCTAGCCGTGAAGTTGTTTAATGTTCATTGTTCGCAGCTGTGTCACCCTAATAGAGTATTTTATTGTTTTTCCAGTTGTACTTAAAACCATCATTCATTATCCTGCCCAGCCAGCGAGTGCCTCACCTTTAATTGATGGCACCAGACAAAATGCCTGGTCAAAGTTTCCAGTGTCTCCACCACAACTGGGACTGGCTCCTTGCCACCCCAGACCCTGCCAGCACGGTTCAGCCCCAGCGGGTGACCTGGAGGGCGAGGGGGACATGGCCACCGGGAGCTCTGGTCCCCCACGGTGCGGCTCCCAGGGAAGCAGGGGCTGCTGCAGCGGACCCTGCATGGAGCAGTGGTTGTACCTGGGCTGGGGCACCAGCTTGGTGCAGAAACCCTTAGGAGAGAGCAGACACCCCGAGGTGCCAGGGATGCTGCAAGCCACCCACCGGGCTACAACAAGGACAAGCCTGGGCGGCAGCAAAGCCTGTGGGGCCATCCCTGCCCGCCTGGAGAGCAGGGCACCCACGGCCATCGCCTTGCCCTGATCGAATCAGCCCTGACCGGGACCTCTTATCGCCCGCGAGGGGCAGGCAGAGGCAGAGGTGAGGTCCAAACAGCCCCAGCACCGCACATCGCACCGCGCCCAGCTCCAGCATCAGTGTCAGCTCCCCTAGGTACACCCCAAAATGCACCAGCAGAGCCATCTCCCCTCATTGTCCCCGCACGCTGGGCTGGCCTGTCCCCTGTGCTGCCCCGAGTCACCCCAACGCCCACCCGCCCACAGGCCTTTACATGACGTACGCGTATGACAACTAATTGCAGTGACTAAATTTTTTTTGCTGGGAAACAGCCCTTTTCGCAGGCAGGGAAGTCTCTCTGCTCTGTGTAAGTCCTGACAGACTCTCTACAGTAGTTAAAAGGGATGGCATTAAAGAAAAAGAACTTAAACAACCCCAAAGTGAAGGGCCTGTAATTTATTTACTCCCCCCAATGAATGCTGGTTGCAAATCACTCTGTATAAAAATAACTCCTTTCTCCAACTTTTGATCTCTGATATTCCTGTATTTCCCTGGGGAAAATGTAAATCTATGAACTTATTACTAATGTTTCCTGTCCCTGACAGTGGAGCCAGTTGATATTTTACTTGAGAAGCTGGAGAGAAAAAAAAAAAGCAGCATAAACTTAATGACTGCGGACTGTTTCCAATCTTAGTTTCACTTTTCAGATGGAGAGTTTCCATCTTACAACAGGGAGAGGGAGATTTTTAAATAAAACATGATTTAACTTTAGCCAAACTTCCTCCTAGTGTTTACGCTTTTGGCTCGGGGCTTGATCCATTTAAAGCTGGTTCCTTTTGAAGCGGCCCCGGCTCATCACCGCGTACCGACACAACGGCTTGGAAATTGTCTGTTCCACTTCTGGATCTGAACTCCCCAGCCTCTGCCTGCCTCATTGCCCTGCCTTGGGGAACGGCTCCTGGCTCCTGCTCACCAATTCAGGCAGCGGGCAGCAGGCAGGAGTGGGTAATGGTGGTGTGGTGGCACCTTGCACTCGCTGGACATCACCTCGGCACCGCTGTGGGCACCTGGCTTGGCCATATAAAGTGTGGCCGTATAAAGCAGCTCCATGTCACTGCTGTCCCTGATCATGGTCATTTTGTAGCCCCAAAGCCATGTCCAGGAGCGGCCGGTGGGGAGGTACGGGGCAGGAGCTCAGGGGTCCAAAAAATGTTTGGGAAGTTTCCAAATTGTCTCGTTTTGGTGTGTTCCTCCCCAAAACTAAACACGTTTCTAGTTCACAACAGGCTTCGCTTGGAAATGTAAGCTCTTTAGTGGGAGGCTTTGTTCAGCCTGCTGTGCTCCTGACCAGGTACAGCACAATCTCTGTGAGGTTTTTCAGGTTTTTTCCTATTTCAGAATAGAAAAAAGAAAAATCCCCCAGAAAATCTCAGAGCTCAGGAAGATCATTTCCTGGCAGCACCGGCGCTGGGAAGATGGCTGCACGCAGGCAGCCCAAGCCTGGCTCTGTGAAAATGGCTTCTTCGGCTTCTCCCTCCTGGCTTGGGCTCTTCTCCCCATCCCGCAGAGCCCTGGCAGAGCCGGGAGCCCTCCGAGTCCTGGGATGGCTGGCGTCAGAGGGGAACATCAGCTCCTCTTCTCCGTGCTCTGCCCGCACCTGCGGCCCCCTGCCCTTTGGAGCTGCCCGTCCCTGCCCCGCTCAGCCCCCCTGGCACCCACTCGGGGCTGGGTGCTGGGGGTGCCAGGGGGTGCAGGGGAGATGGGTGAAGCAGAGGCAGCCCGGCCCCACGGCCGCTGGCCGGAGCGAGCAGCAGACCTGACGCCAGGCGTGGAAGCCGGCTCCCGCAGGAGCAATTCAGGCGCTGTTTTAACGTCAGCCAAAACACAGGGAATAAAAGGAACTTTAATGGGGTCTAAGTTGAGCTGTGCACCCTGGAGGATTCCTGGCTGCCTCTGTTCGTGTCAGATAAATAGCCCTGTGACTGCAGTAATGTTTAACATCCCCTCTCATTATCTCGCTGGCATCCCTGGGCTCCTGCAGGGATTGCAGCCAGGCCCCAGCCACATCTTCCCCCCCAGTCCTCATCACGCTAGCTGGGCTGCAGCAGCACTTAAGAGCATTTTTGAAATGCAGCCTGATCCAGGGCTTAGGAGAAGAGGCTATGAGCTGAGCTCAGTGCTGGTCCCGCTGCAGGGCAAGAGCCCCGGGTCTTCTCCTGCCACCAGGAGAGCCCCCGTGCCCTGTCCCTGGGGCCAGCCCTCTCCCGGTGCTGCCGGCTGGCCAGGAAGACATGATGTTGGCCTCAGTCCCCTCCTTGCCTCAGTTTCCCCACCGGTAGTACAGCCTTAGTGAACCTGACTATTTTTTTCTAAAGAGCTTTGACGTTTAAAGCTGAAAAAAAAAAAAAAAGCATCTTATACACAGGTGGTCAAAGTACTATCATTATTAATAATTAATACTTGTTAAGCCTAATAAGCATCATGAGCCATTCCAGCATCCCAAAGGGTCTGTTGGAAAGAAGGGTCCTTATGTCCTGTGTCCCACATCCCGTGTCCCTGCCCCAGCGGGTGCTGCTGGCCGTTCCCCCTTGCAGGCTTTTGCCCAGCACCTCCCTTTCTGCGGGGAAGGGTTTGATTTTTCTAAGACGGAGGGCTGGAGAGAAATACCACCTTTGGAAACGACCCTGGGTCCAGTGCGGGTGCCTGCCGCCCTGCTCTGCCGGCGGGTCAGAACAAGGGAGGATTGAGCTGTGTAACCTGCCGGCCCTTAAAGGGCTGCTTGTGCCGGGGACCACCGGCACTGCTGTGCTGGGGGGGGGACCATCCCCCCACTGCCACCGCAGCAGAGGAGCCGTCTCCAGCTAACCGCACATTCCTTGCCCTCCTGGCCGACCCGTCCGGCCCTCGCCTCCCCTCGGCCGGCTGATCCCTGCCACCGCTCCTCAGGGATACTGAGCATCTCCTTCTGCAAGAGGGGCTTGGGGAGAGGACCCGTGTGGCTCCCGGGGATGTGTGTGTGTGGAGTCTTGCCCAGGCAGCTGAAGATGTGAATGCACAAATGCTTTCTCAGGGTGCCCTCTCGTTCGGCCCCAGCTCAATGGGGGACCCAGGACTACAGAAGCAGGTGAAAACATCACTGAACTGACCCCATTGCCTGGATTGTCCCCACAGGGTTTGGATAAGCCATGACATGCCCCTTCCAGGCAGGGCGACCCTCGCACAGACCCCGTGATGCCCCTGGGAAAAGGGTGGAGGAGCCGGGACAGGGTCCCCAGGCAGCGGCTGTGGGTCCAAAGCTCAGCTCCCACCAAGCTCATCTCACAGGGGCATTCAGGGTGGGGGGACATCCAGGCTTCAGGGCTGTGGCAGCTTGTCTTCAACATCTGTCCCAGTGGCCAGTGTCTCCTGAGACCCCAAAACATGCCAGTCATCCTGGGGAAGAGGGATGGCTCTGGGTTATGTGGCTGCCCAGGCTCTGGGGTCCCTCTTTGCCCCCCTCCACCCCCATAAACTTAACTCTGAGCTGGTTTTTGGCACCACGGGCTCATCATGTTGCACCGACCACTAACGTGAGGCTGTGCAGGTCCAGGGTCCCAAACAAGCAGGGCATTTTCCACCATCTCCCCTCACCTCTTCTAATACCTCCCTCCCAATAACACTCCATTTTCCTCCCTTTCCAGGCTGGGCTCGGGGAGTGGGGCAGGCTCCATAGGTGTGCTAACGGAGACAGCCATCCCACCACATTTTCGGGCATGTTAGGAGATGGGTGGAAATACCATGCTTTTATTTTCATTTCCCTTTGTCGTAACTACAGCTCAGCAGGAACCCAATGCCCCCCAGCTGCGAAGCCTCCCTGTGTGGTCAGCACCACAGCGGGGTCCGGCAGCACCCACGGCCATCCCTCACCAGCTGCATTGCTCTGTCTGAATTATTCCATTGCTGGGGGCAATGGAAACCCAGTGCTTCTCTCACCTCTCAAGCGTGAACAGCCAAGTGTGTCTCAGAACAACCCTACAACTCCAGGGGCTGCTTTCAAGACAAATATTTCACTGTGGAGACCCACAGCAAACGAGCAATTAGGCTGCCAGTGCAAAGTTTCCAGGATCCCACCATCCATGTGTCGATCTGTCGTGCCCACAGCTGTAACATCTGTCCTCTAACACCCGGCAGCAGGGTGGGAGCACGCAGAGCAGCGTGGGGCTCTCACCTGCAGTCCCATCCTTCTGGGAGAAGCCCTTTTTTTGTCATCCCGGTCTATCCTTCCTCCATCCAATTTCAGGCCGAGTGTTACCCACCAGCTGCCCAGTTGGGGCTGCGCTGTCGGGATCGCTGCGAGTGGAGCCAGCCCTTCTCCGGCACAGCCAGGGCAGGACGCCGGCGCAGCTGATCCCCCGACAGCGGTGGAGGTGACAGTGGGTGCCACTGAGTCAGAGGCTGCTCTGGTCCCCCGTGGGACCCCCCTTGTTCAGGGGAGCTCGTCGATACTTTTCACCCTCTCGGCAAGTCCCTAGGTAGCTTCCTGGCACTTGGAGGCAGGATTAGGTCTCAGCACTTGCCAACTAACAAATGTCCTTATTGTCACCTTGGTGGGGACGCGGGGCCAGGCTGGCACTTGGGGTGTGGTGCTGGGGGGGGCTGCCTGACCCCAGATCTGCCTACAGCCTGCTTGCCTGGTTCGCTTCTCCTTTTGGGCATTTAACACCGTCTGGAAGCTGCGTTGGGGGGAAAAAAGGAGACAGACAGACGGACGGGAGCTGCTCTGATGTAAAACAGAGACAGGGAAGCGAGAGCGGAGCCTGCGAACACCCCGGTGAGCAGCCCAGCGCCGGGGACAGGGCGAGAAGCACGTTTGTGTCATTACTCATGGAGAAGCTGGCAGGGAGGCGTGCGGAGAGGGCCAGATCCCTGCTGTTAAAGCACTGCTGACTTCGCACAGGCATATCAGGAGGGAGTGCAGCCCAACCACTGTGCCAGGATCCGGCCTCTTCCTGCCGCGGGAAGAGCAAAGCAAGCTTGAAGTGTGGAGCCAGGGATGCTCCATGGCCCCGGGGCTGGTGTGGGGATGCGTTGCAGCATCTCTGGCCGAAGGGAGAGACAAGGAGACGGGCAGGCTGGCCCCATGCCGTGGAGGACAGCCCTGCCAGACCCACGACAGGACCCGTGGCTCCACACGGCCCCTGCCCCACACTGGCCAAGCTTTCCTCCACTGGTCTTTACATACCTAAATAGGGCAAAGAAAGAGAAGGAAGAACCCAGGGGACGAAACAGCCCATCCCCAGCAGCCCTCAGCACACGTTTCCTTTGCTGAGCAGCCGGGAAGGGCTCGGGTGGATGGAAGGGCTGTCTCCATGCCAAGTCCTGGAGCTCCAGCTCCTGGTCCTGTTTTCTAGCGGGGAGACCGCACCTTGGCACACGGTGATGCATGAAGCCCATCGGCTCCCCAGGGCTACCAGCACCCCTTTTACCGTCTCTGCCTGGATCTGCAGATAACCATGCAGGCCCCTCTTCCAAGGACACCAGGCTGTGGTACAACTGCTCCCAGGCTCATCCTCCTGCCCTTTGCAGAATGGAGTTCCCTCTGAGGCCACAAAATGAGCCAGGAGTTGCGTTGCATGGGTTTGGGAAGATGGTGTGGTTTCCCCAGGTGGCATGTACCAGCAGCCCAGCGAGCAGGGAGGCAGCTGGCATGCCGTGCCCTCGCAGCGGAACGCACGGCTGCTGAGGAACAAGAGCTAAAATTCCCCTCCTGGCTCCTGGCAGGAGGGCACTGCAGTAAGCGGGACTGGGAAGGAGCACCATGGGCACACACGGGGTGGGACAGAGCCGCACAAGGCACCCTGCCTGTGGCTGGGACTTTCCCAAATTGTCGAGGGTGCTGGCTCCAGAGCCCAGGTGTGGCTGTGGGGAGGTGACCCTGGTGTGCGGCAGCAGATCGGGGAGGTGCCGGGGGAGGCTGGTGCCACGCTTGCCAGCGGCAGGGAGGGAAGCCCTGGCACCCACTCCCGGGGATCAGCCCGGCCCAGATGCTCAGTGCTGGGCGTTTGGAGACAGCCCAAAGCTTTGCTTTTGTGTGTGTTTGCAGCCCAGGCAGAGATCAGCTTGGAACCAAAACCCAAAAGCTTTGAGGATGCTTGTGGATGAATCCTTGGTGGACTTCGTAGCCCAGCTCCACCTGCCAAGACCATCTCAAGAACCACCATGGGCCTGGGGGCAGTTTTTAGCTTCCCCCACACTGGTTAGTTGATACACAGCATGAGTGACCCCAAGCAGCCCTGCAAAACCTGAGCTAGCTCCTGTCAGGTCCTCAAGACAGCCTTGGAGAATGGATCACTCTTTGAATTAACACCGTTAAATTGTCCCAGGTAATTCTTGGACAAATCTAAACCCTCTTTTTTGTGAAAGTGTAGAGATTGCTGCCTTAATTAGCAATCCAAATCACACCTCAGCACCAGCTCAGTGTTGTAGCTCTGTGCGAAGAGCATCATGGGGTAACCCAGGACGGTGTTGCACCAGCCCCATGTTAGATGGATGCTGTCTACTGCAGCCGTTGAAGCACAGACCAGCAAAGGCAAGTGCCACCCACAGTGACAGCAGCAGCGACGGCTCCAGCAGAGCCCTGCCGGTTGCCCACCCCAATGCTTTACGCCAGGACGGGGCAGCAGCGCAGCTGCGGGTTGCAGCTGGTGGCAGGCGGAGGCAGGGGGGGCATGCGGCAAAGCCCCCGCCGCCTTCCCCAACACATCCCTCTGCCCGGACACGAAGGGTGACAATTTGTGAATGAGCCTGAGCTCAGGTTAGGCAGGAGGGAGGGAATCATTCCAGAGTCACCCATGGGCTGCCCAAAGTGGGGCTGGGCAGGGACACGTGGGTCGCCCTGTGCCGGCGCTCGGGTCCCCGCCTGCACCCACTGCCTCTTCGCCCTGGCTCTTTCTCACCCTGTGAATAACCCCGGGAGCTGCTGCGGCAGGAGTGAAGGAGCTGGGCTTCGGTGGGAGGTGGCTGCACAGCCTGGGCTGGGGCAGCTAACGCAAGCCGAGGCTTTTTGCTGGTACATTAGTCGCTTGGAGAACTCATCGCTTCACAGGCATCCCCCTCATCAATCCCCGATGGGACACAGGGAACCACAAGTCTCCTGAGAGATTCATATTTCCCCCAAAATAAAATGCCACCCATGCAGGAGGAGCTGGGAGCAGTGGGTGAGCGGGGACCCCTCTGTACCCCACGATCCGGCCGGGGCACAGCCCTCGCCCCGCGGGGAGCACAGACCCTGCTGGGGAGGGGGCAGGCGATGGAGCCGCAACGCTGACATTAGCCGGAGAGCTGGAAAGTTTTCTACATACCAGTGTTAGCAGGAATGTTATTTACTGAGCGAGGGAGAGGTCTGAGAGAGGAGAAAGCCTCTCGCCCGGCTCTTCCCCATGTATGGATGTGGACCGGCGTTACTCAGCAGGATATGGCACAGACAGAGGCACCGGCGCGGCGGGATGGTTCTCCTCGGAGGAAGCTGGACGCGGGACGGGGGGCATCTCCCTGCACCCCTGAGCAGCCAGCTGGGCTTTGCAGGGCAGAAAAGCACCGTTCACCCCCCTGCGAGCGACAGCTTGCCCCGAGCTATGCCGGGTCACTCTCCGGGACCCCCACGGCCACCCACTCTGGCTCAGTCAGGTTTTGTAGAAGTGGGGGGACACAGGTGGGACATGGCCACCAGCACGTAGCCCTGGGGACATGTCAGGGCACAGGGAGGCTGCCTTCCCGGGGGGCAGAAGGAGCGGAGCATCGCACTGAAAAGAAACTCAAACCCGCCTTTTCCCTTAATAAGCCTCCTTACAGCTCAAAGCAAATATTTTTATAAAAAAGTGGGATTTCACTTCCCATTTGTATTTCTGACGTTTGGTGAAAGCTGACAGCGAACATTTTCAGAGAAACGCTCCCAAACTTGTGGATTTTTCCCACCCCCCCATGGCGCCGGGGAAGCCCATCCACGTCCCTCTTGCCACCCAGGGCTGCCCACGGGTGGGGGGACGCCCACCACCCCCCCGGCCTCCTGGCTCCCGCTCAGGATAATTATTGGTCATAGAGGGGGTGGATTTTCCTGAGTCACAGGCACATCCGAAGGCCCTGCTCTTCTCCCTGAGGACTTCAAAGACTTGGCAAACATAAATAGGTGCAGCCCCAGAGTTAAGTCAATAGAGCCTCCTCTGCCGGGGGGACGTGGGGGGTGCAGGTCCCAGCCGCCTCCAAAGCACCCAGGGTTGCCGGTGTCCGCCGTGCAAGACCAAGAGTTTAGACATAGGCTCTTTTCTCCCGCATCCAAATCCTGTGCTATTTCCCCCCGTTGGATGCTCTCACCGCTCCCCCTGCACCCTCATCCCTCGGCTGCTGATATTCCTGGGAGCAGCCCCAGCCGGCACCGGGAGCGGATGGGAAGGGAGAAGCGGTGGGGATTATTCCTGAGCAGGAGGCATTTTGAGGGTGGCTGAGCAGATGCGAGCATGTTTCCCAGCGGTGACTGGCCAGGGAAGTTCACAGCATGACTCATGCGCTTTCCCAAGTCCCTGAATCACGGCATTGTGCTGAGAAATCAGAAACGCGCCGTCACCCTCCCATCACGGCAACGTCCCTCGGAGCCCTGCAGCTCAGGCCCGAGAGAAGCGATCTGGGGAGAAAAGAAGTAGCTTCTCCTGGAGCAAATGCCTCCTCCGAGGGCTGGGCTTGGTGCTGAGCCGCTGATATGCTTTGGCAGATCAGAGGCCCCAGAGCTCTCAACCAGCTACTTTAAAACACCTCTCTTTTCCTTGGCATCCTGGGAAGCAAACAAATTGCACAGGAGGGCATGCATACGTGTGCTCCCTCAGCAAACAAGCTGGGAAAAAAAAAAGAAACCAAGAGGAGCTTTTTCCCGGCGCCCCTCCACCAGTACCACACCTCTCCCCGCACGCCGAGTACACAGTTTATTTTCCTTCCCATTAAAGTCTCCCCACCAGCCTGGCTCTGGGAAACTCAATTTATGCTCAGAGCTCTGGGTATATTATTCCTAGCGGGAACAGAGAAGGGCAGTCAGCGCAGAGGCGGCTCAGGCAGCCGAACAAGCCGGTCTTTGGTTTCTCGCCGGCAGCGCCGTGCGGGGACGGGAAGTCCCCGTGCAGACAGAAAGTCTGCAACACGGCCGTGGCGGCCGCCCCGTGCCACCGCGGGGCAGGGGCCAGGGCGACGACGATGGGAGGGTTTTGGGGGGGCTGCAGCGGTGATGGGGTAGAGGGAGGGATAGGGCTGGAACCTCAGGTCAGCGTGTGGCCCCAGCCGGAGCAATGGGCAACTCCCACGCATCCCGGGATAAGAGCCCGTTTGGGTTCTCCGTGCCACGGGGCAGGCACGCTCAACTCCACGGTACCGAGCCACCCTCTGCCAACCGGGCACAGCGTGCCACGGCTATAAAACTGGGAGGTTCAAAGGGTGGTGGGAGGAGGGGAAGGCTCTGGGTTTTGTCCCCACGAGCCCTCTCCAGCCCCTGCTCCATGGGCTCCAAGCAGCTCTGTCCCATGGCCCGTCCCCAGCAAACACCCCAGGGGCATGTAAGATGAGGCAGGATGACCAGGGTAGATCTGCACAGGGGGCATTCCCAGGGCTGTCCCAGGTGTTTTCCAGCTGTTTCGCTGTACCTGAGCAGGGCTGGTGCGATGGAGAGAAAAGCCGTGCCTGTGCCTCTGCCGCAGCATCCCACCCTGCCTCCGCCACCTCCTTCTACCCACTCCTCTTCTAGACCCGTTTTATGTGACCTCAGACAAGTTAACCCCCCAAGTGTCTGGCGTGAGCAGGAGGTGACCTGCCATCCCCACAGCTGGTTTTTCCCCTGCTTTGCAGGGTTACAATAGCTCCTTGTTCCTCCATACGCCCCACTCCTCTCCCGTATCACATCCTACACAACCGCTTTGCGGTGACCTCATCTTTCTTTTTTTCCATGCCTCCTGCTGAAACCAAGGCCACGCTGCTGTGTCCCAGCCTCTGCCCCACACCGTCTCCTGGGGGTGCCGGAGGGGACGGGGGTCGCCGAGAGCCGGCCATCCCCCCTTGCCCCAGCACCCACCGGGTAGCACTGGTGTCCAGGGACCCGCACAACTGGAATGTGCAACCTGTGAAGGTTTGCAGTTGTGGCTAAAGGGCCATCTGTGAAATCCATTTGCAGCTTTTTCCTGGATTTTTAACCCCTTTATCCCTGCCTAGCCTCGGTTTGTCCTGTGATGCTGAGCAGCCCCCCCCATCTCCTGCCTTTCCTCTGGGGCACACGGTGACTCCATAGGGTGCAGCCCCATGAGGGACTTCACCCCAGACGTGTGTTTGGTATCAGACACCTCTTCAGTTTCACACACCATAAATGTCTTGGAAACTCATGCACCGAGGCTGCTCAGCAGCCCTGCACACAGGGCGACTCGTGCCCAGGTGGTTTAGGACAACCTGGCATCTCTGGCTGGGCAGCATTATTTTGGCTTGGCAGTGTGGGCCATTTCCAGGACACAAAGTTTTTTCTTCTTGGGACTTTTCCTGTGCCCTCTCCCCCTCCCAGCTCTTTCATGTGGTGTTCACAGGAGCCCGGCTTGCATGAAGCAGGAGGAAATCACCACAGGCTTTCCTCCCCCAGGCCTGGGACCTTCACATGTGGCTGGGGCTGTGGTTAGCCAGAAGAAAACATCTGTGGTAGCCAAGGGCTGGTGAGAAACCAAGAGAGCTGTCCACTCCTCCTGGCCGCACTCATCCAGCCCAGGGTGCTGAGGCAAGGGACCGCCTGGCCGTGGTGGGTGCCAGGAGCGGAGCAGGGCTGGATTTCTCCTGCCTTACACCCACGTCCAGCCTACAGACTGGGCTGAGCATCAGGGAGAGGGACGAGCCTCCCCTTGGGTGCCACCCACCCCATTTCTGCATGCCCAGAGGAGCCCCCCTCGATGGCACAGGCAACCCAGGGTGCCATGCTCCCTGTCACTGACAGTGCCTCTGGCAGGGGGGACACATATAAGCACAGTGACCCTTTAGGAGGTGTTCTAGAGCTTGATTGCTCATACCCTGGCACAGGAGCAGCTGAAAGCCATCTGCCTTTGAGCTTCCCACTGAAATAAGACCTTCCTCTGGCTCTGCCCCTGTTGGGCATCACCTGGGGAGGGAAGGTCTTGGCTGTCCCAAGGGCAGACTGGGGTGGGCAGGAGCACTACCCCAAGGACCATGCTTCAGCTCTGCAGCATGGGCACCCCAGGGCAGCAAGGTCTCTCCAGGGACATGCTTCATGAAGACCCCTTCCAACCCCTGTGCTGGTGAGTCACAAACTCGGTGCTGTTGCAAGGTGTAGGGCTGCCCCCCTCCTGTGTCCCCCCCTCATTAAGGGACACTCATTAATACCCGCATCTTCAAGTCAACTATGAAGATACACTTGAGTGAGCACAAAGGAGGAGCCAGCTCCTTTTAAGGCTTTCCTATTTAAAACCATGAGGCCTTTGGATCCACACAGGCAGTGAGGGGGTTCATCTGTGACCCCCACTCTTTGCTTTTCAGATGGTGCTTGCCTAGTTGCCCACTCGTGTAGTGGGAAGCTGGGAGAGATGTTTTGCTGTGGGTGTAAGCCTTGGAGCGGGGCAGCACATGCCTGCATGCATCAGCATGAGCTCACGTCTGCTGGCAGCGCCGCAGCCTGAAGAGCCTTAAGTAGGTGTTGAAAATTGGGAGTTTCTTTCAAGGAGCTCTCAGGGTGGGAGGTACCGCATGGCTCAACGGTGATTGATAGCATGCGACTAGCTCGTGGCTGGGCATCCCCACTCCTGGCCGTGAAGACCCCGATTCTGGCAGCGTGGGGGGATGGAGGTTCTGGGGGGCATGGCCAAGCCCTGCTTAGCCCCATGCATGTGGCTGGGCATGTGGCCACTGAAATGCTCCTCTGGCCCTCACCACCCAGACGCGGGGCAGGGGAGGGGAAGGGAGAGGTGCCTCTGCACTGAACCGTGGTTGACGGGACACATGGCTGACTTCTTCTCGCTGCACGCCCTGTGGGAGGTGGACACGTGCCGTGGCAGAGCACGAGAGCCTTCCCACAGTGTCATCCTGCAACCGCAGCAAACAATCGTGATTTACCCTGATAAAGTTAATAGCAGAGTGAGGAAAGCGCGCCAGCCGCTTCGCAGCCCCTTGGTCAGGCCAGAACTTGTCCTCTGGATGCACGTGGCTTTGTGGGTCCCCATGGCACTGGTGCAGCTGCTCCCTGAGGGTTCCCCCCAGATATTTAATACAAGAAGCACAACTGGACCCTTCCTATGCTTTGCTGCCTCAGCAAGTGCCTGCCCGAAAGGATGGCCAGGTTTCCCGGTGAGGGTTTGGGTTGGACAGGGATGTTGTGGTTAACATCCTCCCCAGGGAGGTGGCAGGGACCCCTGCTCAGCCCAGCCGGCTGCAGACCCTCACCTGGGGCTTGGATCGGAACCAGGTGGGGCAGAAAGCAAAGGGCGAGAAATGCACGGTGCAGAGCCCATGTGAGATTTGGTGCGCAGCAGGATCAGACCTTCCGTTGGGCATTTTACAGAGTGATTCCCACATCTAGCCAGCTGCTCCAGGTGTGCGTCCTGCGACACTGGGGGGATCATGGTTTGCAGGGTGGCGGGATCCCCTGCCCTTGCAGGCTGCTGGGAAGGCTGAGAATGCCAAGGGCGAGTCATTCCCCATGCTGGGCCAAGCCTTGGGATTTCTGGGCTGTTTTCCATGCGTCTCTGAATGCTGGAGCTCTTGGCTTGTAGCACGACAGCGCAGGCTGTTCCCCCAGCCTCGGCGCCTGGCTGCAGCCCGGAGTGCTCGACAGCCAAGAGCAATCCCCATCCCCATCCCTCGCTGCGCGCCACCACTAAGCCCCAAAATATGCCGATAACAGCCACTTGTGCAAGACGCCGCTTGTATTAGCCTGCCTGGAGATTAGGTAACCCTGTCCCGAGACCTTGAAGCAGGTGCTCTGGCTGAGCCCGTGCCCCACGGGCAGGACTCCCTGCTCCCCCCAGGCACGCCAGCCCAGGGTTGTGACTTTGAGCTCTGTCCTGGTTTTGGCTGGGACAGAATTAATTTTCTTACTAGTAGCTGTACAGTGCTGTATTTTGGATTTAGTGTGAGAATCATGTTGATAACGCACTGATGTTTTAGTTGTTGCTAAGTAGCGCTTATCCTAAGTTAAGGATTTTTCAGTTTCCCATGCTCTGCCAGCAAGCAGGTGCACAAGAAGCTGGGAGGGAGCACGGCCAGGACAGCTGACCCAAACTAGACAAAGAGAGATTCCATACCATAGAATGTCATGCCCAGTATATAAAGTGGGGGGAATTGGCTGGGAGGGGTGGATCACTGCTCAGGGACTGGCTGGGCATCGGTCAGTGGGTGGTGAGCAGTCGTGTTGTGCATCACTTGTTTTTCTTGGGTTTTATTTCTCTCTCATTTTCGTTATCTTCCTTCTCATTAATATTATAATAATATTTTATTTTACTTCAGTTCTTCAGCTGTTCTTATCTCAACCCACGAGTTTTACTTTTTTCCCCAATTCTCCTCCCCATCCCACCGGCATAGGGGAGGAGTGAGCAAGGGGCTGCGTGGTGCTTAGTTGCTTAGCCCCTTCCCCTGAGCACAGCATTCCCCCAGGGGGTCCCAGCCCGGGGGGGGGGCGGCTGATAAGCATCACCTTCCTCTGACAGCGAGCAGTGGGGCTGTGCTCGCTCTCTGCTGCTCTATCTCGTGGCAAGGAGTCCCCCGGTTATGCCTGCATATCGGCTTTAAATGGGAGTTTCAAGTGTTACTGACCGTCTCCTTTTGTGCAGCAAGAGGTACGAAGTTAGTGTTGCTACTGGAGCCAACTGGGAATATTTTAAAGAAATGCTGTTAACTGAAAACTATCAGTGAGCTGCAATCAATATGGTGGAAAAAGGTTGATTTTGTTTAATATTTCTACTTGAAAATATGTCCCTGCCATTGCAGCTCTGTCAAAAATCTCATTTTTTCCAAGCCCAAATGACTTCTTTTTCCCCATGAAATATAAGCTAATTAAATGCACTTGAAAACATTCTGTATGTTCAAAGTGAAAACTAAGTATTTCAGAAGTGTCTGAATGAGGATGGAAGAACTGACCGAAGCTGATCTAATTCAAGACTTTCTGTTGGGAACGAGCCTTGAAATGGCTTTTTTTTTTTTTCTTCCCCCCCTTTGGAGGGGAGATTTCCAAAACCTCGACTGCTCTTCTGTGTTGTCAACTGACCTGGGCACCATGGTGGGAGCTTGCTGTCACCTGTTCTGCTCCAGAGGTGCCGGGCTGTGCAGAGGGGACGCAGCCAGAGCCCCATGGGACGCAGTGGGGGGGGACAGGGACCAGTATGGGGTCAGCGCCGAAACGTGGCACTTGGGGCCACCTCTGCAGCCCTGGGGTCGGGGCAGTGGCTGCCTGGGGGTAGTGGAGGAGTTGGGGGTGGGAGGCAGGGGGATATTGGGGTCCCATGGGGCAGCAGGGATGTTCAGGCAGCGCCGGTGCAAACCCCCTGGTTTCGGGGGGTGGAGGTGAGCCAGCCCAGCCGAGCGGCACGGACCCAGGCCTCGCAGGGGACATGCCTGGACCCGCTGTTGGGTACGTGCCCCTGAGTCATGTGTTACCAGCAGAGGTGCCCCGTTGGCGGATGTTTTGAAGGCAAGCCTGATAAAAGATGACTGTAAGCACAGCCCAGACTTGACGTTGTTTATTAACAGACTTATTTTATTGCAACATCTCTGGCCCTTTCCAGGATGCTGTAGTACAGCAGAAATCTCCATGAAACAGGCTCCAGAGAAAGCAGCGGTACCTGCCCTCCCTCCAGCACTGAAAAGCCATCACCCTGGCCCTGGAGAAGCTGAGCTGCTTGGCAGCTCCTCTGCGGTGGGGAGATGTGGTGTGCAGCACCCAGGGACGGGGCTGACCCGGCTGTTCCCGGTGTCACCGCCGTGCCACAGCGCGACAGCAGGACCGACACTGCATGGCAAAGCTCCTTTCCAAAATTTTGGATTTCCGGTGAGCTGAAGCAAAGTCCCCCGTACCCTGGTGCAAAGTTTGTGTCCCCCCAGCACCCCATTCGTGTGGTGACGGCCCCATCGGGAAGATGGGTGCTGTGGTGCTGACCCCAGCCAGGCTGCAGTGCCTGCATGGGCTCCGGTCCCCAGACCAGGTGGGCGACACCTGCTTCAATATACACTTCAGCAGGTCAAAATAAAGCAAATTCAGACACTTTGGAACGGAGAACCACTCTGCAGGAAAACCTGGATAAGCTGGAAGAATGGGCTAACAAGAACCTTACGAAGTTCAACAAGGACAAGTGTAAGGTCCGGCACCTGGGAAAACAATCCAGGAGCGCAGCCCAGGGTGGGATCTACCCCGCAGGGAAGCAGCTCTGTGGAAAGGGACCTGGGCGTCCTGGTGGACAACAAGATCAATATGAGTGAGCAGTGTGCTGCTGTGGCAAAGAAAGCCAACAGGATACTGGGTTGCATCAACCAAGGCATCACCAGTAGAGATAAAGATGTCACTATCCCACTCTACTCAGCGCTTGTCAGGCCACACCTAGAACACTGTGTTCGATTTTGGTCCCTGCTATGCAAAAAAGTTGTGGACAGGCTGGGAGAGGGTCCAGAGAAGGGCCACAAAGATGATCAAGGGACTGGGAAGCCTGCCATAGGAGGAAAGGCTGAGAGAACTTGAGAAAAGAAGGCTTAGGGGGAGACCTTATCACCACATTCCAGTATTTAAAGGGTGGTGACAAAGAAGATGGAGACTCCCTTTTTACAAGGAGTCACATGGAAAAGACAAGGGGTAATGGGCCCAAGTTAATCCTGGGGAGATTCCGACTGGACACAAGAGGAAAACTTTCACAATGAGAACAATCAGTCATGGGAATAATTTCCCCAGGGAAGTGGTGGATTTGCCAGCATTGGACACTTTAAAGATTCAGCTGGACAGAGTGCTGTGCCACCTTGTCTAGACCGTGCTTTTGCCAGGAAAGGTTGGACCAGATCATCCTTGAGGTCCCTTCCAGCATGGGATTCTATGATTCCGTGATTGAAATTTGGGGCTTTCCAGGCCTTTCCTGCACCCGCTTCCCGAATGCGTATATCCACCAGGTCAGAAGTCAGGCACGAGAACTTAATGCTGTCCTGGGCTGTGCTGAAAATGAGCTAATTCCTGTGGGGAAGGGATGGATCTGGCCTCTGAGGACCCTCCCATCATTGCTAGTCTAGATAAACATCCCAATAAACATGGGCTGATGCAATTAGCACATGCAGGGGGACACCAGCCTGTCTCCCTCCTGGCTGGGGAGGGTGGTGGGGTGCGGGGAGGGCCGGAGGCCTTGGGGACCTCCAGATCACCCTCCCCACCAGCCTGTTAATATCCAAAGTGGCTGTGATAAGAAGCAGTTGTTGGGGCCGCAGGTGGGAAGGTGTCAAGTCGTACGCACGGAGCTATAAACAGTGCGTGCCCATAAACCAGATCAAAGCAGAAAGAGTTTATTTTCAGAAGGTCTGCTTCCTCCACAGAGCCTGGAGACAAAGAGCTTTTGGGGGAAGGGGGGAAGGAGAGGGAGGAAAAAAGGGGGAGAGCTAGAGGAGGGGAAAGGATGGCATCGGCCGTGCTGATTTCTGCTGGGCGGATCACACGTTCCCCGGGTGATGCGGGCAGCTCCCCTGTGGATTCTGAGCAGCTCTTTGCTGTGGTTGGATCTGGCAGGTCCAGTGTGCGCAAGCAGCCGGTGCCGAGGGGGACAGTGGTGGGTGCCTGAGCCCTCCGGCAGGATCTCGGGTGCAGCTGTGCCCCGAGGGGGATGCAGGGTCCCAGTCCCCCCCCAGGGCAGCATGAGCTGGGCTCCTGCAGGCAGCTGGGACAGGGCTGCTCCCTGCCTGCCTGGAGCACCTGAGTATGAGCCTGTAAGTCACAAGCCCTTAAGCAAACTATTGTGAAACTTTTGTTGGTTTGCAGAGCCGGTCCCCACCCTCCAGCCCCCAAATCACGGGGCTCAGCTACTGGAGCACTGTGGGGGAGAAGCAGGCACCCACGGCTCCCACCTGCCCCTTGGCCTGGGAGCTCGTGGTCTCTGCAGGCAGGAGGAGGAGGAGGAAATCCAAGAGGGGGAAGGCAGCCGCAGCAGGTTAGTCGGCAATCAGAGCTCAAGAGGTCAGAGAGCAGATGTTGGGGTTGTAATGAGTGCGTGTTAGCTCAGAGACGCCTGTATCCTGTGCTGCCTGGGCTCCCCTCGCCCACTTATTTAGGTAGAAAATTCCCACTCCTTTCCCACTGCCTGGCTCTGAAATGAGCCAGATGAAGCTGAGTTGCAAGCTTGTTCAATTTTAATTCTAGCCGAAGACAGCCCTCTGAATCTACCCATACACTGCTGGAAACAAGTGCCACAGCTGTAGGCTCTCACTGTAGCGTATTCTTGGCGAGAAGGAGCAGCATTGCATTTTCCCCCTCCTTCCTTGTATTGATGCTGGTGGGCTCAGAGGGTCAAATCCTGACCAAAGATCCAAATCCCCTCTCCAAGGGGAGAACAAGAGCTTCTGGATCTGCCCCAACCTCACCAGCGCATCCTTTCCAGTGACACCTTGGTTGCAGATGGCACCAGACCCACACGGACACTTGTGCTCTCATACCCTGGCCCCCTCCCAGCAGGCAGGGGTGCAGCTACAGGGGAACAGCCCACGCCATGAAGTAGGTAACATCTGGCCCCAAATCGATCGCATCTGCTTCCGCGGGCACAGCCCGCTGCTGCCCAGCCTCGGTGTGCTGCCACCGCATCCACCCGCTCACGCGGTGCGGTGGGCACCGGCTGTGCCGGGGCTGTGCCTGCGGCGCTGCGGGGGGGGCTGTGGTCCTCGGTGCTTTTTCTCAACCGCCCTTGCAAAGGGGAGGCATGGCTCTTTAGAAGTTTTGTGCTGGGACTGTAACACCTTTTGCTCTGTCCCAGCAGCACAGGCTACGATGTGCTGGTCCTGCGGCCCCCCAGCTCCCTGGGGTGGGGTGTGCTGGCCCCTATCCTGCAGGGCTCCCATGGGCCTCGGGTCTGAGCCACAGCAATTAAATGCCTAGATATTTCCAGGATTGCTTTTCCTGCAGCCCCCAGCAGCTTTCCGAGCCTGCCTTCTTGATGAAGTAAGAGTAACGGGTTCACTTTCCCGGGGAAGGCGGCAGCACCGGTCCCACACCACCCTGGCAGCACCTGCCGCTGCGCCGGCCGTTACCTTCCCATTCATAACCACCACGAGGGAAACACATTGCACAGCCTTCAAGGGAAATTTCACTCTGGTTTGCACAAATATTTATCCCACCTGTTTCCTGCCTGGGCCGGCTCTGGGCCCGGAGGACGCGGTGGGTCACAGGCAGCAGGGCAGAGGAAGCAGCGGGGAACTGACTTCTTCTCACACAAAGACCTTTGGTCTGCAGGGCTGTGCGGTTTGCAGCGGCTGTGTTTCTCTCTGACGCGTTTTCAGGAGCGGCTGGCTAGGGATGTAATATCTGGTGCAGCGTCCCGGTGGTTGTAGGGGAAGGGCAAGGTGTGGGCGAGGGCACGGGAGGCTGCGTCTCTCGGCTGGAGAAGTAAAAGCCATTTACGACTTGTCTTTGGTTTGCTTTCACCCACGCTGGAGCATCTCTGAGGGAGAAGCGAACAGGCTAGGAAACCGGCACACGTTCCTGCCAGGGTGTTTCTGATGGCTGTCACCAGCCTGGTTTTAAATGTCCCCGTTTCTTCACCCCTCAGGGGCCCTTCTCGAAGCTGAAATGGCTCAGAGCTGGAATGGTCCCACGGCAGCTCAGGCTGGATCCTCTTCCCCATCGCGCTCCCTGGCTACCCCATGAATTAATTACTGGCATCGCCACCCGAAACACCTGCAGCTGCTCACCACCGGCTCTTGCTTTTGGATGGGACAGAAGGCGAAGCAATTCCCTGGCACCGAGCTGCACGGGATGGTGCGGGCGCCAGGCGCCGGCCGGTGTGCGGCCAGGCACGGCCACGGCGCCGCGGCCACCGTCAGCCGCAGGGCCACCGCCCTGCTCAGGAAATCCCTGGCCCGTGGGGCCGGGGCGCCGGGAAGGACGGCCGTGCTATTCTTACCCTCGCCCCTCTCCGGCTGGCCGCGGGAGACAGGATACCGGCTGGGTGGCTCCGACTCAGCGCGCCACGCTACCCACGGCGGCGAAGGCGCGAAGAGCTTGGCCCCCGGGGCGTCCTCCCAATCCCGCTCCTAAAATTAGCCCTAACCGTCCCGCAGGCAGCCGTTCCCAGCACCGGCACGGCCCCAGCTCCCTCTGGGGGGCTGCTGCAGCCTCCCCCTCGTCATGGCTGCATTTCTCCCCTCTTCCTAGCCAGCCCATGATTCATGCACACAGCTCATCAGGGCCTCCCCGGAAAGCCCCCAAGGAGGCACAGCTCACAGACACATCTGTGCGGGCGGCAGGATTGCCAGCGGCACGCCGGGCCAGCCAGCACCTGCGCCGGGGGCTGCCGGCCACATTGTTCTGCCTTCCTGCGCCTGCCCCGCCGCGCAGCTTCCACCCGCCAAGAAAAGAAGCGTTTGCAAAGCGGCCGTGCCAGCCGGAGGCACCGCGCCGGGCGAAATGCTGGCAGGAAGGGTTTGACTCACGCTGGAGTTAATGAAAACAAAACTCTGCAAATAAATAGCATTCGCACCGTTTCCTCACCGGAATGGGCTCCTGTTTCCTATGCAGGGTGTCTTCTGCTGCGTGTGCACCGGTGCTTCTCATGGTATTTCACCCACTGATCCTGCTGCCATCGAACCGCCTCCCCCTCCTGTTGCTGCCAACGGCAGCGGGGCTGTGCTGACCAAAACCCTTTCCAAGTTTATCCTTAGCTGAAGGCAAGCGAAGGTGGTGGCGGTGGAGTCCCTGCGCTCGGTCGCTGTCAGCAGTCCCCAGACCCGAGGGTTTCATCGCAAACCTGAACCCCAGCCCGGCTTGAATTTCTGGCTACCTCCAGCCACACTCAGCGGAAACCTGGATCTTTTCCCCAGAAACACATCATGGTGTGGATGGAGAACAGAAACCAGGAGTCAATGTCAGCTTTTCCCATCCTTTGCCCCAATTTCCCAGATAACTTCCTTACCGCTTGAAAAAGCCTAAATATTAGTTACCGGGACTCGGAAGCCAAAAAACCCCGCTGTGGGATGTGAGAGCTAGCCTGACCCACAGGGTGGGTAGTTCTGCACCGAGGTTCGCTTCAGATCCCTTTTCTTTTACCCATGTGAGAAATCAAATGACTCGGCGTGCGGTTGCTGCAGCTGCCGCGGGTGAGTCGCTGCGCGGCAAAGCCACCCCTCTTCTCTGAAGCCCCTGCAGAGGATGCCCTTGGCTGGAGCGTTCTCCAAACCTCTTCCCTGGACCCCCCCCAGGCTCCCGCAGCCGGCAGCAGTCGCGGGGAGCAGCAGCCCATCGGCCGGGAGAGCCCCAAGCGTTTCCTGCTGAGGCAGCGCATTCCCGGAGGGAGGAAAGGTCACGGCGCTGGGGCTGCCCCGGTTTCCTCTCCCCGCTCCCGGGCACGGTCAGCAGCTGCTGCGGTTTCCTCCGGTTCCTGCCCAGCCTTCGCAAGGTGCAACCCAAGCCTTGGCATCAACGGTGGTCCTGCTCACCGGCTCCCCTCGGCTGAGAGCTTCCCACCCACCCATGGCACAGTGGTCTCTTATTCATTTAGCTCTTGGGGGTCTTAGTTTTATTTGCTTGGCAGAAACACGGTGATGGGTCGGGCACGGCCGGACAGGGTGAGCAGGGCTGGCTGCTCGCCTTGCCGGCGGTGGATGGCTTCCCAGCTTCCCCGCTGACACACAGCCTGGTGGTGACAGAGACGAGTCACTTCCCTTCTCCTTCCCCCCCTCTGTCTTTAATGAAGCACCACAACCACCATCTTCATATGCCTCCAGCTCCCAGGGTGGAGGGGAGCAGGGCCAGGGCCGGCCAGCGATGGGGATGGTGGAGGGGATGGTGGTGGGGACAGTGGAGGGGACAAGGTCTCCATGTGGCACCGCAGGGATGCACCCTCCTTCTCATTCCTAGACTGCAATTTATATAAAATTGAATTTTGTACCATCCAAATGACCATGTCTGTGTAATATATTGCATTCACAATGTATTTAGCACATGATTTAATAGAAAATTTGAAGCAGAAGTATGTACATAGGTCTTAATATAAAAATTGAAGCAAAATTAACCAAGATGATCATGTGGAAATGAAACTTTGAAACTTATTTAAAAAAATCAGGCACAGACATCATCATGCCAAAACCCCCCATCGGCATGAGTCATTTCAAGTCTCTTCCAGGGAAAAAGCACCAAAATGTTCATGTCCTGGTGAAGAATTTCGCTTCTGACTGCCCAGGCAGGTGGGTCCCAGCACCCCAGAAATGCCCCCCAAACCCAGGTGATGCTCTCTTAGTACCAAGGGAGAAGAAACCCCGGTCAGTCCCACTGCTGTGGCCAAGGTGCTTTATTGTCCACGGCCAGTAATTGAATCAGCCACAGGTCTTTTCTATGTTGTCTAGTATTTGACTTCCCTGAAGTGCAATGTACTTCCATAATGTCTTTGTGTCATTAATAGGTTTTAATCGTAATTGTATCAGAGTTTATAGTCTAGTAGGGGGTTGATAATCCCTTGCAGGACCCGCAGTCCGCAGAGGGAGTTGGCGGCCGCAGGTGAGTGCGTGCCGGGGCTGCCGAGAGAGCCCCACGCTGCGGCTGGGGTTGGCAGGAGGGTTTATCTGCGGCGCTACCTGCTGTTATCTTCCGTCCTTTCACATGGGTTTATCAGCCAGTGGCCCTTCCTTTTACAAACTGTGTGTGGGGGGTTAATTTAATAATCTCGACAAGTGGAGGGGGCTGATGACAGGAGGGCTGGCGTGCTCCCACGGCACACGTCCCCTGGGGCAGACGCGCGATGGCAGCCGGCAGGCTCCAGGGTGGGAGCTGAAGTCCCCTGGGATGAACCCATGGCGGAGCGTCCCAGCACCTTCCCAGGGCAGGGGAAACTGAGGCACACACAGCCACACGCCCCAGGCAAGCCTGTGCCAGAAACTGGTCTAGGACCACTTGGCTCCCCCCACCCAGGGCTTCAGCTCCAGCTTCCCAGGCGGGAGAAAGGGATTTATCTGAACTTCTTCAACAGTCAGAATATGTTTGCTTTGGCTCTGGGTTAATATGTATCGGCTTACTCATCTGATAGAGAGATCAATGAGCAGAGCTGGCCCCAGACAAAAGACGTGACAGGTCTATTTTCTGCCCATTTCAAAGCCTTCAGCACCGGCAGCAGCACAGGGCTCCCCCTTGTTATCAGCAGCCAGTTAAAGCATCTGAAATTCAGGCTGAAAATTTTTGCATGCTTTTCCATCAAAAACCCTGACTGCATTGGGAGGGGGCGCGGGAGCTGCGTCTTTCCCAGCATCCCTGCCCAGGCACGCAGGAACAGGACGAGCATCGCTGCGGGGCAGGTTAGAGGAGGAGGGAAGGGAGCTGCCACCCTCACAGCCAGGTCAGGGCTGGACCTGGAGGGAAGAAGAAGTGAGGTGCTGGGAAGCTTTGCCCGGAGCATCCTGCCCAGCTGTGCCCGGCAGCAGCTGTGCCAAGTTCAAGCTCCTGGCTGTCCCCAGCCAGGCTCTGCAGCCCAGCTGGCCCCTCCTGCTCCCATCCCTGTCCCCATCACCCTCCCCTGATAATGCAGGGAACAATAGCGGCGGCAGCAAACTCAGGGCCAGAGCTTAGTGTGGCTGAGCAGGTAAACCAGAGGAGGGACAAAGACAAACACAGCAGAAAGGGCTCCTCCAGACCCAAGGCCAGGGCCCTTTCAGGGATTAAGTCCCCTTGTGCTAGGGTGAAGCAACCATTTACCAAAGCCGTTGCTATAAATCCCGGCAACCCCATTGGCAAGAAGGGTTTGGATCCACCCCATGCATGCTGTGGGGCTGCGGACGGGGCATCGCCCTACCCCTGCTCCCCATCTGTACCGAGGTGCCAGCAGCACCAGCTGCCCCCACCCCAGGACCTCCAGGGGTGACAAGGGCCAGCTTTACCCCTGCGCTGGGACCAGGGCTTCATCTGCTCCCATGGGAGCTGGAGGGAACCCAGGGAGTGGGACCCCATGCAGAAAGACCCGCCATCCCTGCCAGCTGCTGGACATGGCTGCGCTCAGCACCCCTGCCCACCCAGCCGCTTGCCTGCCGGAGGGGAGCAAGGTGGGAGCGGGGAGCATCCAACATGCTGGCCCAGCAGCTCCAGTCCTGGCTCGCACGCTGAGGGGACCAGCATCCCTTTTCCCCACACACCAGCAACCAGCACCAACCGGGCTCGGGGCTGCGCCACGCAGCATCACCTCCAGCCCGCTCTTCAGCCCCCACCAAGACACAGTCTGGCTTTTCTTTCTCCCCCTGCTTTCTCTTGGCAGATAGTTCGCTGACGTCTTGTAAACTAAAAGCAGGTTGATTTGAATTTTCCGTGGATGGCTCGGAGTCACGGATAATTCATTATTCACACTTCTCTAATTAAACCACTGCCCAGCAGGCGAGGCAAGGCTGAAACCAGCCAAATGTCCCCTGGCCAGTGCAGGTCAGCAAGGTCCAATGTGGCTTGAATTTTGGCCTTGGTGTCGCTTACTCTTTGCTACATGGAGGACACAGAGCCGCTTTGATAAGCGATGTCCCGGAGGTGGGAGGTTTGAAGGCAGCGCAGAGGGGAGGGCAGCCCTTTGAGGAGGGTTTTTCCAAACCTGAGGCGCAACCCAGAGCCCCGCCAGAGCCTTTCTGCTCCCAGAGAAGGTCTGGACGCGGCTCCGGTCCTGCAGCAGCGACGTGGAGCCATGCAAGTGCATTCATCTAACTGTACACCCGCAGAAGGAGCTCACCGAAGCTCCCAGCCAGCTTGTCGGGGTTCGCACTCGCTGCCTTTGGCGCTGAGGCTTGCTTTCTAATTCCCGCTGAAATCAGACTCACTGATACTATTTCACTTTTTAATTCCGGCTAGCTATAAAAAGAGAGGACCGCTGCAGACAGAGGGACTCCCGCCTACGGCTGCCGGAGCCAGGGCAGGGAAGGATGGGTGGGGGTGGGTGCCCATCACCCAGACCAGGACGCGGGCTCCCGGCCGAGCCGGCCCAGCAGCGCTGAGCGAGGCAGCTCAGAGTGGGGAAAGGTGCCACAGGACCAGCTGGATTAGCACATCTTGCTGCAGCAGCCCTCCCGCTCCCCAGAGCATCCCCCCGAGCCCCTCAGCCCGCGGGGGGCTCCGGGCAGGGTGGGCAGGGCGGGCAGGGCGCCCGGGAGGAGGACGCGCGTTCCCAGCCCCGCTGATGAGAACTCCAAATGCGGTCGGTGGGCTGCTCTCCGCAGGCAGCTCTCCACCGCGAAGGCAGCCAGGGCCATTTTAATCATTTCCAGATTTGTGTGGGAGGTCAGGGCCCTGGGGTGCTGCTCCATGTCAGTTTTATAAACACGGCAGTTTTTCCAGATGGTCTCTGGCTCCAGCCTGGCTAGCAGGTTGATTGGGCCAGACCAAAATAACAACAGGTGGAGAACAGGCCATGACTGCCTGACGCTATCTCCTTTTTCCATCTATTCCCCAAATGATTTTTTTTTTTTTTTTTTTTTTTTTCAGAAAACAATTAAAGTTTTGCCGGGGCAAGGGTGGGTGCAGCTGCCGGGCTGCGAGCTGAGGCCCCACGCCTTCGCTACGTGTGTGAGAGCAGCATCTGCCTGAGCACACCGAGCCAGGCCAGGGCCAGGGCCGGGCTGGTCCCCCGCTCGCTGCCGGCAGGGCCACCGCCGGGCTCCCAAGCACTCGGCAGCTCTGTAGCCAGAGAATTTTCCTCCATCCTCCGGCGGGGCGGCTGAGTCAGGAGATCAATTGCACACCAGCAGCCTCTTTCATCCCTCTCGTTTATTCTTCTGAGTTTTACAGCGAGATGCGTTTTTTTTTTTTTTATCTTTTACATTAACTCCCAAAGAAATTTAGTGCCAAACGGGCAGGGTGGCAGCATGCAGCCTGCACCCCACATTGCCAGGGCCAAGAGGGAGCCCAGCATCCCAGGGTGCTCCCTGGGTGCCCGGAGTCCAGCCGGGGCTGCTGGATCTGGTGCTTTCCCGACATGGACCCAGTCCACCAGGACCGCTCAGATCCCAGCAGCCCCATCCCCTCCAGCCACGGAACATGGCAGCACTCCCAAATGGATGCTCAGCACCCTGGGGCTGAAAAGCCAACCAGCACAGATCCCATCTTTGCCTTCGCACAAGGGCACAGCCATGGCTCCGATGCACCCTGTCCCTCTCGCATCGTAAACCCATGAGCGAGCGGAGCACCGGTGGGAGCATGGCTCGGTGGTGCTGGCGTCGGTGCAGCACCGTCGGCTCGCCCCGGCCGTGGCTCCTCAACCGCAGGCAGCGCTCGCTGCAGCCCAGGCAGAGCTTGCGGCGCAGAGACGTCTCCGAGCTGACACCCGGAGGGATGGAAAAACCACAGTTGTGTGCTGGAGACGAACCGAATTGCTGTCCACATAGAGGGCCCTTTCATATTTCCCACTCGCCTTCGAGTTAACGTCTCTCCGCGGGCCAAATCTTCCCATACAGGAGATGTAGTTTTGGCCAGAGATTATAAACTGATTGTGGGTGTAAATAAAAAAATTGCATATGTAGTACTGCTGCAAGCCAAGCCCAGCACATGTGCCTCCCTGCATCTGCTCGTGCTCGCTGTGAGCGACTCGCCCCACGCATGCCTGCGTCCGTGCATGTGCACAGGGACTGAGCTGAGGACAAACAGACCGAGGGGGATAAAGGAGGGAGGTTTCCGAGGACCCTGCTCAGAGGGAGGTTTCCAACGACCAAGGGGAGGTGGCCCACCATCCCCTCTGTCCCTGCGGTGTAGCCCCCCTCTCTCCACCTCCAATATCCAAAATCCTCGGCAGCATCCCCTCCTCGCTCTGTAGCAGCAACCTGGCATCACGCATCTTTATTTCCTAGACTCGGGCCAAAGCTTAATTAGCCCAGACCCGTCACTGTTCGCACAGCTAACACTGACACCTTTCTTCAGCCTGCCCCAATTTCTTCCATAGGAAACAGCCTGCTCTTGCTCCTGCACACCGACTCTCAGAGAATTGCACATCTCCCACTGCTAATTACACAATCCCAAAATAAATCTGTATAAATTGCTCGCTGTGTTGCAATTTAGCATTTAAGTCCAATTTGTTTTGTGGCCATTAATGGAGAAGAGCCTTCATCCCATGACCAGTACAAAGCACTGGCAAGCGAAGAGCTCTGGCACCATACCCAGCCGGGTGGGGGGATGTAGTTTGTGCATGTGCTGGATTTTTCAGCCAGCGTGGCCGTCACGATGGTGCTCGAAGTGGGGGGATACTCGTGCACAAACCAGCAGCCGGGTTTGTTAGCGTACGTGGCAATGGATGGGCACCCAGAAGTGGTGGGAGACGGGGCTGAGTCCTGCCCACTGGGAGCAGGCAGCACGGTAGCCGCACGCTCCCAGCCTGTCCCCAGCCCACCTTGTCTGCTCTGGTAAGAAAGCGGGGGGGTTAGAAATGCCTAACCCTGTTTCTATCACCTCCTAAAATGGAAGTCGCGAGCACTGGGCGGCGGGTCTGGACAGCTTTACTCCCACAGGCAGGTAGGCAGCGAATCTGGAAACCCTCTGTGGTGTGGGAACCGGTGGCTCGCCTTCCCCTGGCCCTTTGTTTAGGAATCCCATTTCTGCCGTGTCTAAATATGCCCTAATCCTACAAACACTTCCCCTCCAGGAGAAGGAACAGGCCTTTCACTGATGTTTCTCTGCAGCCCTTTGCACGCACCTGAAGCCGTGGGATAATAAGGAATGACTTGGCTCTGGTACGGCGCCTTTTCCCCTTGAATCTTATCACCCTCTCCATAGCTTCAAAGTGTTATCAGCCCCGTTTGCAGGTGGAAAACCGGAGTTATGTTTCAGCAACGGAGGAAATCTGGTTTCAGCGCTTCCAAAGCCCTGCCACCGCATGATGCAAAGTGCTGATCCAGTGCAAACGCATTCTGCCCGAGTGTATATATTCAAAATGTTTTGACAGGTTACTTTCGTCGGGCTGGCTTTTTGCCAGCTGACATCTCATCCGTCTGTGCCACGCCAGCTGCACGCCAGATCAGCTCTCGCCTGGCCTCCGCTGCCCGCAGAAGGCGACAAAACTCCCTGCAGCTGCAGTGGGACCAGCCCTATACTGATCTCTGCAGCCCAAGAAAGCATGAGCTATAGGATATGTGTATGTTTGATCCATACCTCTGCAGTGTGCAAAGTGTTTGCCCCAGATTTCGGGAGCCCATAGCAATTTCTTCTCCTATTGGCACGAACGACTTTCTGGATGCTGAGACCCAGAAAGTGCTCTGGCAAATGCTGTATTTTCAGGCATAAGGGAATTGTTTGTATAAAATCATCGAGTTTCTTTGGAGGATTTGGGAGTTCAATAAATCAAGTAACCAGGCAGGCTACAGCCAACAACACTACAGGAGTTATAATTGGAAGTGACACGCTGTAGATCTTTCTCCAGAACAGTGTTGGGTGGAAATTGCATCACTTGGGAAAAAGAAATGGACAGGAGGAAAAAAAAAGACAAAAAAAGACAAAAAAAAAAGAGTGCATTTTTAATAGGGACATTGGATAGAAAAGGGCCCGGAGGCTATGCCAAGCTAGGAGCAGCTCCGGCATCTGCAGCCACAGCAGTTTTGCTGCCCGGCAGTGCCGCTCCCATGGTCTGGCATGGGAATTGGGACTGAGGACCACCAAGCACCACAGCACTGCTATGTCCTGACCCAGAATCAGGCACATGAGGTTAATTTTAATGCCTCCAGGAGCACTCATGCCTGGGCCCCGTGCTTTGAGGGACATGTCATGTTCCAGAAGAGCAACGTCTTTAACTTGGTAGTTTCTGGACAGTCTCTCTCTCCCTGGCATCCACTTTTTATTATTGTCTACGAAGGCAGTATGTTTCTAAAATTAATGCAGTAAAACTGCACACATACGTACTCGGGGATGGAAATGGGCTTAAACACCAGCAGACGCATTTGGAAGTGCCAGGATGGAAAAATGTCTCCAAGCGCCACGTGACTGTCTTGCTGCAGGAGCGCTGGGAGTGCTCCTGCACCCTCAGCCGAGTCAGGAGGGCTTATTATTTCAGCTGCTGAAGAGAACATGTTTATATACATGCACATGCATTAATGCACATACACACAAGTGTATAACGCGCACGTTACCCGCCCGATCGCATTAGCAACGCACGCACGTGCCCACGCTTTTGCACGCACCTCACCACAAAGAGCTCTGTGTTTGCGTATATGGGCGCTCGCAAAGGTATAGAGGCATATGTGTGCATCTCCCGCGCTCGTTCAGCGCCGAGGGAAGGAAACAAAGGCTGGGATCCCCGCGGATGAAAGGGGAGGCAGAGGAAGGGCAGGAGCAGCCCACACACCGAGCCGCCCGTGGACTGCCCCACCGCCCCGCGTTCCCAGGCTGCTTCCAGAGGCGCGGGCGAGCGTCCCTTATTGCTTGCACCTGGCTGCTATTAAGTATTCAATCAAAAAGGGATCACAAGCCAGATATAACTAATTCGGAGGAACTTTTTTACACAACAAGCCCCTTTTCAGTTTGCTTGTTTGGTTTTATATCTAAAGCTAACTCCGGCGGGTTTGAAAATGAGCAGGGCTCTTGGCTGCTGCAGATAGTGGGGGGGACACGCCACGTTTCCAGCAGACAGAGGTGGGAGTTCTCCTTTGGTGTTTTAAAAATAGCACTACAAAGACAGGCGGGCTGGGATCCTGGCCGTGATCGGAGGGGGGTGACGCAGCAGGGCCGTGCCCCAGGCCGGTGCTGGGGCCAGGCCAGGCCCCCGCAGAGCCGGAGCGTGTCCCCCAGAGCTGGTTTTCAGACCCTCTGCTCTTGTCTTCCACCACGGTGAGGTTCTGGGGCTGCCTGGGTCTCCCCCGGGTGCTGAAGAATAGACGGGCCGTTGCACAAGGTGCTGCCCTCGGCAAGGCTCGCCTGTGACCTGCTCTTGCCCCCTCCCCAAAATTGCAGCCACGTAGGGCAGACCATGACGTGGGTCTTAGCACTGGGCGCAAGCTCTTCCAGCCCTGGGAAAGCACCTGATGTGCAGGTCCCCATACCACATGGCCGGCTAGAGGTCTGTAGGCATCACAGGAGACTGCCAAATTCTCCCCATGCTGAGCCATCGCAAAGCAGGAGGAACCTCGGAGGACATCTGGGGATGAGGCTTTGACCCCCCAGCAGCCCTGTGCCAGCCCTGGGTCCCCAGCAAACAGCGGGCAGGTGGCAGAACTGGCCCCAAACATTTCCCACCCAATGGCTTTGCCCATATTTCAACGAGGAGCTCAAAATGTCATCAATCATTTGTGATACTTCCTTCCTCTACAGCTGAAGAGTCCCATCTCCTTGTTGAAACATCTACATTAAAAAGTTCCTTTTCTTCCACCTTCACAGAAGCCCAGCAGCAAATGCCGCCGGCTCCTCCAAAGCCTCCTTTAAATCCCCATCCTAAGGGGAGCTACTTTTCCGAAGTGCAAAAATGAAGGGAATTACAATAATAATCACACGTGTCCTGTAGCTGCTGCCTGCAAAGCCTCCAGAGGTACAAGTGCCTTAACCCTTGCATGCCCACAGCAAGCACGGGGTCCCCGCACCAGCCCACCTTCAGCTCCACTCAGCACTGGGGACACACCATGACTAGTCTGTCCTGGTCACCTCCCCCCGAGATCAGTGTGGCCACACTGCTCTGGAGGTGGCAGAGCCATTGCCTCAATTTCATACCATCTACATGCAGTAAATCACCAGTTTCCTCCTCGTTTCCCCCCTCCCAGAAGAGACCAGCATGAGAAACTCACCCAGTGTGTGGGTGTCCGGGGATTTACGCAAGCGGCGGGCAGAAACCAAAAGCTTCCCGCAGCTTGGAGGCTTCCCATCCCACCAGCCCCCAGGAATCCTGTCCAACGCGCGCTTATAGGGACCATACGCGAGGCGTTCCCGAAGGGCACCCTCAGACGCACATGGGCACGCTCGGATGTTGGCTGGGACACACTGGCTTTTAGGGGAAGGCTCCAAGGAGTTTTTAATTTAATGCTGGCACTTACCCTGGGAAGAATTTCCCAAGTAGGTGGAAATTCACAATCTCCATCAACACAGGGAGAAAGGAGGAGAGGGGAAGGCATCGCCCTTCCACACTAATATTCCTCCTTTTGGGAACGGTTTTGGGTGTGTATTCCCCGGACACTGATATTCCTCTTTCCCAGGAATTGTAGCTGTTTTAAAAATTTGGCCAGTATTTATTTGCATGTTATTTACCCCAGCTTTTGGGTTCCCATGCTGCCTGCCTCCTGTTGGTAAGGGGACCCGAAGGACCGCAGGGGCTTTTTGGGCTCAGCTCAGGCTCGGGCTCAGCTCCGGGGTGGGAGGGAGCTCACTGGCCAGCTGGTTTGTTTTCACTCAAGATCAAACTCACTGCTTGTCTCGGTGGCTCCTGACAGCTCATCCTCCCACGGCCGCTGCCTCCTCCGGGAGGGCACAGGCCATGCCTTTGCTGGAGGCGTCCCCGGGAAAACCAGCGTCACTGTGGCCGGCAGCTGAGGGACCCCCCCAGCCCCACCGGCACCCCGCATTCGGTGGCCCCGCAGGGGAACGGGGCTTCCTGGCTCCTCGGGATGATGCCGGCAGCATCCCTCTCGCTGGCCCCAGCCTCCGATGGAGGGAATTAAGGAGCGGATTTGGCTGGGAACAGCCCCCAGATTGCTCTCACAGGGAAAGGGGGGGAAGGCAGATGTAAAGCTTTGCCCTAGGAAGGACATTAAAGACCTTGCCCTGGAGAAGCACCACGGCGTTGGGTGATGGCCAACGTGACTAAGCCTCCTCTTCCTCTCTCCTCACCCCTCTGTCTGCGCTGTCAGGACTTTTTAAGAAGCACCTTTAGTTTTGCAATGCTTTTGCTCAGAGCCCCATTACTCAGGCTGAGCTGGCCCTGTTTCCTCACCCAGAGCTGCATCCCCTGCCTGATAAGATAAGCTCCCCAAAGAAAGGTTTTGGGACCCTGACTCACTGGAGAAACTTTTTCTGCGGGGCATTTGTACAGCCTCTAACACACTTAACTATTTGATGGGCTTATCACTGAAATTCAAATGTTCATCTATGTTCACTGGAGGACAACCCCTTATCCAGGAGCAAGGACATCCCCATCAGGTGTTAAGCATGGAGACTCGCCCTATCTGCACGCCTCCAGCCTCGATACATATTCACAGCCTTTTCTCAGTCCTGTCCCCAAAACCCTCCTGCCCAGGCCTCCTGTGGGGACTCTCCCAGTACCACTGGTGCTGGAGCCCTGTTCAGCTCAGGCTCTGGGTGGAGGGTTAAACACACACACACACACACACACACCCCGCCCCGGCAGAAGCCCTGCACCCACTGCCAGCTCCCAGCCCTCCCCAGGCAGTGCCGAGGGTGTCTGTGCCCCTTGGCCGTGGGCTGCAGCCAGAGCAGCTCCAGACTGCAATTCCCAATTTACAGGCAGGATCTGGCCCCAGGTTATCGCTCCTGCTGCTTCTGGCAGCCCACGTCTGGCTTTGCTGCCAGGCAATAAATCCCCAAAGAGAAGCAGCTATAAGGTCTCGATCCAACTGATCATGGACCTCCAAGAGAAAGCAGCTCCAGACCCCAAATATTTGCTCTGGTCAGCCCCCTTGAGAAGGCACCAGTGGTTCTTTTCCAGGTTATGCTAAGCTCTCTCCCCGAACGATGCCAGCCCTGGGAGCTTTGATTGCATCAACAGGGTTGCAGATGCTGCCGATACCGGGTGGCGGGAAAGAAATCCTCTTTCACGGGCAATAAACCCAGGACAGGTTTGGGAGCGGTTTCTGGGCGTGCTTGGCTCTCCATTCTCTGGGCACTGCTAAGACAGAAGGAGCTTCAGGGATGCTTCCCACCACCATCCAAAACCAACACCCTGGGGTCACCCTGGGGCTGGCCCCGGAGCACCCCCCCATCCCCAGGGCGGGCCCTGGCAGCCACCCCACTGGGTTGATGAGCGCGGAAGGTCTCTGCGCACCCAGCTGTGCCTCTGCGGCAGTGGGACCCAGCAGGTTAATGGGCGGCTCTGGAAGCCCCCAACAACTGCGAATGATCAACCCCAGGGGGATTTTTTTCCTCCCCTCGGCTCTGGAGTCAATTGTCAGCCCTGCTTTTAAAGACACCCTTGTCGGCAGCCCGGCTATGCTTTTCTGCTTCGGAGGAATTCCTCTAAAACAATAATAGTGACATTGTTCCTCACTTTGCTGGCGGTTTTATAGGGCTCACGTTGGAGAAAGGTGACCATGGCTGCCTTTTGGCCACATGTGTTTACACAAGGAAATGCATGTGGGTTTTGGGGTGGCGCCTGGAGTCAGCAGCCGCTCTCTGTACTCCTGACCCTTACAGAGCTGCTTTCTTGCTTCTGGGTACGTTTACTGCACTCCAGATGTGAGCTGGCTCCAGCAAGGCTGCGGAGCGCCAGGGATCTGGCATCCCCAGACTCATCAGTCCGTGGGGTAGAATGCCATGGTGGTTGTTTTAAAAGCTGTAATGCGTCTTGGTAACACATCATGATTTATTCAGCCCTTGTTTGACAGGGCGCCTTTATCAAAAGCTGATGCGAAGCCCGGCTGCACCGCGCGCTCCGGCTCGGTGTGGCTGGCTGGCGAGGGGCGGCTGGGAGCCGGTCCTTCCCCAGGGATGGGCTTTCTGGAAAAGTTTCGGCGTGGGGCTCCCGGCGAGGTGGGTCCCCACTGTGCCACCCACCCCAAAGGGCTGCATTTGGGGACACCCATGCTGCGGGTGCACCTCCGCAGTGGGGTCGATTGAGCTGGCGTAGAGATGAGCCCTGAAGGGTGTTTTAAGAAAAGCAATGTCCCCGTGGCCGGTACCGGGGAGCCACAGGGCTGCAGGACGATGAGGTGGCCTGGGGGTGACAGTCCCACGGGCCACCATCTTGCCTGGCAGAACCCGGGCTCGCCACTGGCCTCCCTCTCCAGCACACGAAAGGAGGGGAAAGAAGTGAAAATGGAGTTTGGGGAAAACCAGGGCAAAACCGGAGCAGAGTGTGGGCAGCGAGGGAGCCCCAGGGGAGGCACAGAGGTGGCAGGGCAGGGGACTCCCTGCCCGCCTGCGGCTCCCATCGCCCCTCCAGATGCCCTTTTGCTAAAACCCATGCTTTGTTTCATTTTTCTGCCCTTTAACCGAAAAAAACCACAAAACACAGTTACAGGGGAAAAGGGGAACAAGGGACAGTTCACAACTTGAAAGCAGCTTGCTGCTGGCCCCGGCGGGCAGCGGAGAGGAGCCCGTGGAGAGCAAACCCTGTCAAGGGGCCAGGGCCGTGGCTAGGAGACCCGTACGGCAGCTGGCAGACACCCGGTAAGGTTTGGGGTGAGCAGCCCAGGACAGGGCGGCTGGCCCCGGCACGGCAGAGGTCCCCCAGCCCCGCATCCCTGCTCCAGCCCCAGCCTCTTCGCCCGGTGCCTCCGAGGTGCCATTCTCATGGGCACAGATGGACGCGGGACACTTTAGCCCCAGATTAAGAGTGAGCCTTTGGTTTAGAGATATTTATTTGCTTTTTATCATAATGGGAAAAAAAATGAAACAGCAGATAGAAGAGGAAGGAAAAAAACCCCAATCTGGGTCAGAATCTCACACTGGCTAGTTCACTTCACAGTTTAAGTAAATAGTTCTCATCCCAAAACCCTTCAGGGTCATATAAATGTGCCTCTTCGCATGGAAGAGACTATTTTGATAGTAGCTGGGTGCCTGATGAATTTGCAACTTTCCCAAACTGTCGGTGTCTAGAATGTGACTCGGTTTTTCACAGTGAGATATAAAATCCTATCAATTAATCTAACTTTTATTGCACCTCTGGGGCATGAACGTGATGTTATTTAAACAAATGGTTCCCATTACCTTCAATTATTTTATAAATGTTTTTCAGTGATTTATAGGCTTCTATTAAATGGACAATATACTTCTGTGCTCCTCGAGGGGGTAAACAGTAATCTAAGGGCTCGGGCTTGCTGATCTTTTCTTTTTCTCCTTCCTTTTCCACATGCATAAGAGGCTGCCGTTTAATTAACGGGGAGGTGGGGAAGAGCCCAGCCAGACGCCCTGCTGACGGCTGCCTTCACCGAAGCCCGGTCCCCCCGCGGCGAGGCGGCAGCTCCCCGCACTGACACCCCATTTGCACTGTACCCCGAGGGTGCTGGGCCCCCCCATCCGCCCTCCCTGGGAAGCCTCCTGCCTTCCCCCTCTGAAAACCCTCGCGCTGTGACAGGCCTAAGCAGGGGGATGGTTATTCTTGATTTTTTTTTTTTTTCCCAGCGCCTTTGCCCACCAGCTGCGCTCGTGCTGACTCGAGCAGCGTGCGAAAGGGATGCGGCCGGCTCTGGCAGGGCCTGGGGTTGTTCTGCAACGCACAAGCGATACAGCCCTGCTTCTGCTCGGGAAGGGACAGGGGGATTAACGTTTTGCTCCTCTTATATATGACTGAAGGAATTTCTCCTGCCCAGGATATCTCCCTGCCCGATGGAGAAAGCTCTTAGCCAGCCGCTCTGCCGTGCCTCGTGTTTCGGGGACAGCCACTGCACCCCTGTTTCCCTCTGCAGCCCGTGGGGACCAGCAGCCCTGAGCCCCAGCAAGGCCAACCGCCGCCCCGGCTGGCGCAGGGAAGGGATGACGGATCTTGTTTTGCAAACCTGGGCTCTTCTCCCAGCGGTTTCATTCTGGGCTGGATTTCGGGGGAGGCCAGGGAGGGTCAGAGCAGCAGGACGAGCCGGCGATGGGGACGGCGCAGAGACGGCTTATCTTGGTGGGGGTCACGCCGGGACGTGGTTTCTGGAGCAGTGACCCCGGCTGCCACCCCGGCACAGGACCCCATCCATCTCCCTGCCACAGCACTCCCCCTGCTAACCCTCAGCGCTGCACGCTGACAGACAGGACGGCAATTAAGTCCTCGCTGAACTAATTCACTTGAGCCTGTCTACATTTCAAACAGCTTTGGAGATAGGCTCTGTTTACAGAGCCTGCCGCCGTTTATTATTTTTCAGGGGGTGTTGCACGGAGTGGGGAGGGGAGATGTCATTTGGGGAAGATAAATAGGGCAGAAGATCCTGTAAAGACAAAGGCCTGAGCATGGCCCTGCTCGGCCTTGGGACAGGGCCGTTCTCTGCAGAGGGAGCAAGTAGAGGATTTCCCGGCTCCCAGCTCCAGCTGAGGCCACGCAAAGCTCGGTGCGTGTACCCAGGGGCTGCTCCCAGGCCGTCGCCTGGGCCACCCCAGTGCCGGCGCAGGCAGGAACCGCTCCAGCGCAGGGGTACTTGGATGGGCTCCATCTCTGCTAATGAGGATGATGATAATTTATAGGCGATCCCCTGGCACAGCAGGGCTCTGGCTCCACACACCCCCCCCCCTTTCCTTCCTGCTGCTGTGCTGGGACCGGGCAGCAGGAGGGAGCTGCGGAGGGTGCAAGGTGTCCCACGCTTCCCTCCCCACCGGGATCCGTGCCTCTTTGCCAGCCACGGCGCTGGAGCCACTACTCGCCATCACCACCCTCTCCCCCCGAAGTCCTGCCAAGCACAAGACACGGCCCCCCCTCCCCGAACCAGCCAGAAAAGCAGAGCTCGATGCCAAGGCAGAGGACAGTGGGGTGTGACTACGGGTACCCTTTACAGGTGTCCCTGGAGAGATGCCAGGGAGGTGGGAGGGCAGAAGCAGGGGAAACCCCTACAGGAGAGCTGCCAGGTTCAGGGAAAGGGGACCTTTCCTGCAAAGGAAGGTTTGGGGAGCCCTGCAAGGGCACAGCCAAGGAGGTTTCTTTGATGCTGGGGGGTCGGTGGGAGGAGAAGATCTGGGCAGGCCCCTGCCCCACAGGTATGGGGATGCTGCAGCATCATGAGCGAGCAGGGAAGCCCAAACTTGCTCCTGAATGTGCATGGAAACCACGGCACGTACCCTACAGACACAGGAGGGAGACGACAAGCCGCTGGGGCTGGGGCATTCGGGACGTTCCTGTCCGAACCCCCCCCGCCAGGGATCCTGGCATGACCCTCCACCCTGGGACCCGGGTACCACCCGTGGTCAGCCCCTCCGCTGCCCAGCGAGCCCTGCTGCACTCTGCCACCCCCCCCAAAGCCCTGCCGGGGGTCCCACTGGCTGTGGGAGGGCTGACCCCCTCCCCAGGGCCTGTGTTACCATCCTGCGGTTCTCCAAAAACAAATCCTTGTTTTCCCGAAAGGCAAATACTGGCCTCCGAGTCAGGGCAGCATTTTTCCAGCAGCTGGCCCCGGATTTCTGCCTCGAACTACAGGCACAAAGAGCCTGCCTCGGCTGCCGGCAGACCCGCTTGATTATTTTTCTTGGCAAATGACGACTCCCTCGAAGTTGTTAAACCATTGAAAATAGCTAATAAGGTTTTACTTAATTAAACGGCGCGAGGCCTCACAATGCCGATCGTCACTTTTTCCCTTCGCCTTGCACCGCTGCAACATCCCAGATGGGAATTACGTGGCCTCTGCTCGGGATGGGGAGTGAGCTGAGGCAGGCTGCAGAGGCATGGATAAATAATAATAATAATAAAAAAATATCTTCACCTACCCCCTTGTCTTTCCTTTGCTTAAATCAGGTCATGTCTGGAAGACAAAAACACTGCTTGGAAGTCAGGGTTTGTAGTGATACAAAGGGGAGTCTTGTCTAAAAAGACTGGCCGGGAGTCAAAGCGGTGAAGCGATCGCTGTCCGGGGCTGTTTGCACAGCAGCGACTCCGAAATCGTATTTCACTGCAGCAGCAGAGAGTCTTCATCAGGTTTCTCCAGATTTCGGCTCAGGTCTATTTCTCACTGCAAGGTTATTAAAAACACTTGAACCTGAAACAGTCTCATTGTGTCCACACGTTTGCTATTTATTATTATAAACAAGGGTGTCAGGGCCATTAAAAATAAATCAAAGTGGGTAAAAAATGAGTAAGAAATACAAGGAAACAGAATGATTGAAAACACCCATCCCAGCATCCAGGGCTGACAATTCCTACTCACAGGAATGCCTTCTGTGCTAGAGAGAGGGAAAATAACTTCTCATTTTTCTTTTCCACCAAACTGCATCCTTTCCCCAGTCAGAGATGCTGAGCTGCAGGGAATGGAAAGAGGAATGGATCCAACCACTCCTGGACTCCGACCGGGATTACTGCCGGCACACGTTCGCTCCCACCGAGGGATGCGAGTGCGGCGTCTCACAGGCATCTCACCCGCTGCAGATCGGCCGGCCACCAAGCAAAAGCCAGCACGTTTCATGTGCCCACGAGGGCGTTTGAAAACCCCACCAGCTCGTCAGAGCCGGGCGAGCGGTTTCTGCAGCAAAGCTCTGTGTTGGGGGTTTGGCTGAGCAAGAAATGATGGGTGAAGCCACCACCAGAAACCTGCTGTCACCTTTCAAAAGGTTCTTGGGGCAGCACCTCTGCCCCCCCCCCAGCAGAGCAGCCCTGGGAGCAGGTCCCGAGGTGCCGGCTTTCCTTCTCCTCCCGGTGGGGCGCAGGGCCGGGATGCGGAGAGAAGATCGGCACTGGGGTGCAGGATGACAGGGGATGCACAGGAAACGACGTTAAAGAACAAAAGCCCCAAAATCTGTGGTTACGACTGAACTGTGGGAGCTGCAGACACAGAGAGGGGTCCAATCGGGGGGGCAGCAGGCACAGCCAGGGGTTAAATGGTTGGGAATGGGCAGCTCCATTACACCACTCTGTTCAGAGCATCTCAGTTACTTGACATTCTTAAAAATCTTTAAAAAACCAACAGAGAAGCTGCATTCTGCTCTCGTTCACACCAGGACATGTCAAAAATACAGGTGTTATTGTACAGAAATGCTAAAAAACTGCTTGTGGAATTAAAAGTTTAAATTGTTCCCAAAAGCAAGACCTTTTGGCTCCGACATGGGAAGACACAAAGTGCAAGTTACAGCGAAGCATCTGGTTAAGTTCAGGCTCACCTGCACACAGGCCTGGGCAATTTTCCACCTGCTGCCAAATGGGGGGGGACCCAGAGAACCCCTTTGCTCTGGCAGCCCGTGCCGTCCCTCGTTCCCCTCCCTGCCGCCCCCCCCCCCAGCATCTGTCCTGGTTTTGGCTGGGATAGAGTTAGTTTTCTTCCTAGTAGCTGGTACAGTGCTATGTTTTGAGTTCAGTATGAGAAGAATGTTGATAACACTGATGTTTTCAGTTGTTGCTAAATAATGTTTAGTCTAACGTCAAGGATTTTTCAGCTTCTGATGCCCAGCCAGTGAGAAAGCTGGAGGGGTACAAGAAGTTGGCACAGGACACAGCCAGGGCACCTGACCCAAACTGGCCAAAGGGGTATTCCATACCATAGGATGTCATGCCCAGTATATAAACTGGGGGGGACTTGGCCAGGGGGGATTACTGCTCGGGAACTAACTGGGCATCAGTTGGTGAGTGGTGAGCAATTGCATTGTGCATCACTTGTTTTGTACATTCCAATTATTTTATTAATTGTCATTTTATTATTGTTATTATTATAATTAATAGTTTCTTCCTTTCTGTTCTATTAAACTGTTCTTAACCCACAAGTTTTACTTTTTTTTTCCAATACTCTCCCCCATCCCACTGGGTGGGGGTGGGCGAATGAGCGGCTGCGCGGGGCTTAGTTGCTGCCTGGGGTTAAACCGCGACAGCATCCCTGCAGCAGAGCCTGTCCAGGGGCTGGAGGTGGGCTCCCACCCCCTCCTTCACATCACCTTTCTTGGAGCAAGAGCTCCACAGTGGCTAAGCAGCAGTCAGTCAGCCCATCGCCCCGTGTTTTCTGCCCTTCTCTGCGAGTTACTGGTGAGAGCATTAACGGTCTGGAGGGCAGAGGCACCACTCAGCAGGGGGTAGGGACACCTCAAAGCAGAGTCCCCCCGTTAGTAACGGCGGGGGCTGACGAGCCAGGTTTCGGTCCAGCGCCTTGCCGATGGTGGGACAGCCAAGACTCTCCGGCAAGAACCGGCATGAGCTGGGGCACATTATCTCAGCGCTGCTGCTTCTACCAGCTGATCTGATAATCTCATTAAAAACATCACCTGATGATTTCTCCCTTCAATAAACCCAGGGCAGTTCACGCCCACCGCAGCAGCCACCCTCATCCTCTTTTAACCATTTCCCATAGCCACTCTCCTGTCTCCAGACCGACACAAGAATCGCACTACTCGATGCCGTGGAGCCCACCTCAAACATGGTTGTACTCAAGCATTTGACTTTTACTGATGCCAAAGAGAAATGATTCAGCAATGGGGCACATACGGCAGCAGGAACAGAGCGGCTGGTGCAGGAGCTCTCTGCCCCGTTGAAAGTCACTGCTGTAAAGTGAGTTGAGGATGTTTTTAGAAGCAGCAGGTCAGTTTGTCTGGATTGTGTGTCCTTCAGGTGGTCTCCACGAAGAAAACAGATAGTCTTTGCAAGGAGTAACAAATCCACACCTTGATGTTAGCTGAATACTTGTTAATAAGAAAGAGGGTGCTGAAAACCCATTCCTGCACTGCTACTTCTCAGGATACAGGAGAGACACATGCTTTCACCAAGGCAACAACAGGAATCTTTGCTTTGTCAGGGTTGATTTCATTATTTTGCAGGTTTCACCCGATTTATGACTCCACAGTCCCTCTGGTTTCATTTCCCTTCTAACTAGCATATGCAACCGTCATAGCTGCATTGCATCAAGCCAGCGGAGACGTGCAGCAACGCAATCCTGCAAACCATGCTGCGAGGGGGGGGACCACAGCCGGCAGCGGTGAGCGGCACCCAGGCAGCACCCACTGCCCCAGCCGGGCAGAGCCCACACACCCACCGGTGCACCACAGCTCAGACCAGCGTCACATCACGAATGCTGAACTCACTCACGCGTTTTGCCCTTAGACAGGCCACCACTGGGTTCTGCTTACTTCGGCAGCCCCCAGTTGAGGTGAACTCCTGCACGAGAAGAGATAAAGGGTGTCCCCAGCTCGGATGCGCTGCCAGCAGACAGACCAAAGGACGCAGGCGCACGGCCACACGCTTCTTGGCCAGGCGAGGCAACCTGCTGGGGCACAAATCCCTTGCCATCCACCCATTCCTCAGCTGTGTGCCAGCACGGTCTTCGTGCCTCCGACCCCACGACGCTGCCCGGCTCGGGGCTGTACATGTGTCAGGCTTTAACACAAGGCACAGAAGGAGCTGGCTCATAGGCAGGTTGTGAATAACGTGGGAACGGAGAGGGGGAAAACCAGCACAAAAAGCCCAGGGTAGAAACAGCAATCTCTGGGCTTAGATTCTCACTTAGGAGCAGCATGATTCTGGCTCGTACAATAAAAGCCACACGTGGGGATTATCAGAGTCATTCCAGCCCAAACCCTGAAAAATTATAGGTTATAACAGCACATTTCTGCCTTACAGAATTTCATAGCTTGTAAACAGAGATAACTGATCTAAACCACAGCACGCAAACTGATGGGACACCACCTTACTCCGAGAAGCTGGTTTAAAAGTCTTATTTCCCAAACTGTTTTATTATTACTACAGGTAATAATACACCCCAGGTAGGAATGCCACGAGGCTATCAGATGGATGGATTCAACCTGCAGATCACGCACAAGCTGTGCAAACCCGAAACCTGGCAGGGAGAGGCAGGACCGTGACTCCTCGGGCAGAAGCAGAGGGCACTGAATGGCGCAGCCGAGGGGACCGCTGCCTTCCCAAGGGGAACAGGATTCGTTAATTAAGAGCTCTTTTCCCCCACTGCTCCACAGTGACAGGGAAGATTTTGACAAGCAAGAACCAAAGGCTGCCCCGGCCTTCTCAGGTTTGGATTTTCTGGCTGTCAGTAAATGAAATTATGGCCCCCCCAATTTCAGGAGCTCCTGTTCAGCACCCAACGCAGCAAACAACTCCCACGGTGATATTTTGGGGGTTTTCAACCAGAGCTATAAATAAGCTATGTGTTTTGGGGTTCATTATTTCCGCGAGCGTTTGGCCAGGTTGACTATCCCCAGTGAAGCTGCCAGGTGCTGGATGAAGACACCACCTTACACCAACCCTTCCAGCCTAAACGCCAGGATTGTTTTTATGAAATCCACCCTAAATACCTGAATTATTTTTGTTAAAGCCTCCCTTTTTGCCCATTCCCTTAACACCTGTAACTTTCAAACCTTTCATAAGAAAAAACACCTCCATAAGGTGAACTCCTCCACTGCACCTCGCCCCGAGCAGCTCTGGCAGCCGCCCCAGGTAACAGGGAATTCGTAACAGGGTCTAACTGGGGGAAGCGGGGCCACCCCTAGACAGGCGAGCGTGACGCCCTCCCCACGCACACCCTCCCCGTGCTGCTGCGGCAGCGGCTCACGCCGACGAATAACCCAGGCAGACCCGTGACGTCTTCTCAGGTTGTGATACAGCAACTTAAAAGGAAGGAGACCGAGGTCAACTGCTGCATGAGCTGCAGGCACCAGCCCCAAGGCGCAAACTCATCCCCTGGGACCCAGCCCCAGTATGTTCTCGTGTGCGGAACAGCATCTGCCTCCGCAAATAAGTATCCCGCACCTCCGGCAGGACCTAGCTTTGGCATACAATGCTGTTCGGTTTAGGGATTTGGAGCAGGCCAAGTCTTGGAGAACCGAAGCATTAAAACCCGTCGAAAATGATGGAGAGCACTAGAAGGGTCTTGTTTCACACCAGTTGGAGAGCAGAGAGGGTCACTTCTCACCACTCAAGTTCGAACACCAAAGCTAATGGGTGGCATTAGGAATATTTCAGAAGAACCACACATCAGAAACTCATTCTGGTTTTTTTAATACGTGTAATAATTGAAAACATGGTTCTACATGCTGGATTTAATGAAATCCTCCCCTTCTGGCAGGCCTGCACAAGCCAAAACCAAGCTTAAAACGAGTGGACAGTGACCCTTCAGAAGAAGGGACGTTGAAAGCATTTTTGTTGTACTGGCAGGGCGAGGGAGGGGAAGGGACACAGGACCCAGGACTGTGTTTTGCTGGGAAGCATGACGACATCCAGGGAAGGAAGGGAACACTCTCAGCCTTCTGGCCTAAATTATCTGCTAACACAAATAATCAAATTCCAGGGACCACACTGCTCTGGCGCCACTAAAACAAGGGGGAGGCCTGGCCCCAGCACTGCATGAGCAGGTGGCAGCCCGCGTCTGACCCGCTCAGGATATTCAAGTGCGATATACAAAATACTGATGCTCTCTAAGGAAGCCAGCATCGCTCACAGTATCGTGGGAAGTTTTTAATGGCTCACTCAAGGCAAGGCCTCTAAAATGTTTATATTAATACTTACATGTTGGATAGCCACTCATTTGGTCTCAGCTGGAAACCAGTCCAAACAGCTGAGAAACATCTGGCCGCTAACCTTGGACAACATCTAATCTGGTAGCCCAGGGATTTAAGAGGTCTCTTCGGAGGGACAGAAGTTTGGCAGATACCTTACTGAGTTCTCTGCTCTGCTACGGTTGTTTCTCAAGTCCTGCTCACTGCTCTGGGACGACACATACAGCCAGTGTACATCCCAATCCCATTTACACAGCATCCCAGTCTCTGTGACTGCAAAAAGCTGTAATTAGATATTACTCCCAATTTCCAGGAATACTCCTGAAGGTGTGTGACTGTATGTGTGCTCCCCCCACCTTGAGAAGAGAGAAAGCAGCTGTTTGCCAGCTCACAAAAACACACCTCTCTCCGTTACCCTGCCCTAGTCTGCGTGCGCGCAGGATCGGTGCCGCCAGCCCTCCAGCCTCCCCTCTGCTCTATCTTCCCTCTGCCTGCCCTTACTACCAACAAATAAGCACGTATCCGCCCCAGAAAGCCTCCACCACAAAGCAAACAAAAATCCTGTTTTCTGTAGATCTGGAGACCGCTATCAGGCCAATTATGAACATGTGGTTTTAAAGCAGCTCTATAAAAGGAGCAAGTAGAAGGGAAAATGGACTCATCATTTCTGATGAAGATGGCTCAAAAGTTTGCTTCCCTTTTCGTTCCAAAACTCCTGCTTGTTGGTTTGGGTTTTTTTCCAGAAGGAACTTCAGCTTTGGCTATCCTGAAACATTCTTTGGTGAGTGGAGAGCTAATGAAATAAGACAATATAAAAGAATAGATGTTGAGCAATAGAGAGGGGGAAGGGACTTCTAGACAGACCATTTGACATTTGTTCTCCCCTCCTATTACCCATCAAGGTATCACAAGGCTTTCTAGACATGTCAGGGCAAAGCCACCAACAACCTGGCTCGAGAGGCAGAAAATTAGGACAGGACCCACATTTCTGAAAACCCTTTGTAGGCTTTATTAAAAAGGAGATAAGGATGAAAAAGGTGACAAGATGCTTGACAGATATAAAATTATGAGAATCTAGCTTATCTCCTTCCACGTTGTCTTCTGTTCTTTGCTTTTTTGTTACAACAAATGTGGGAGACATCAGGGGAAATGTAAAGGCACAAGCACCAAGGACGTAGCACCAAGAAGGGAGGACTAGGAAGATGCTCAATAAAGGCTAAAAAAGTCTCTTTCCTAGCAGAGGCTGAGCGTGCTCGCTCTGGTCCAACGAAGCACTTAAGTGTGCGCCTAACTTAAATGTAACTTCCCTTGGGCTCTTCACAGGCTTAAAAGTTAAGCACATTCTCCAGCAATCTGCTACAGCAAGACCAGAGAAAATGAGAAGCTATTAAGGGACCTGAATCGTAGTCAACAGCAAGGTTAGCATGCTTTTGGAAAGCACCCTAGCCAAAGATTAACGCAATATGGCAATTTCCACTGACTTCGGAAAACTCTAAGCCATCAGAAAAAGCTTCTTAAATATAAAATACTATGTAAAAATATTTAGGTATTAAGAATATCACTATCAATTTCTCTTCACCTTCTTTCAGCTCAAGGTAGATAGAGCTTGAAGCAGACACATATTTACAGGTATGTGCAGAACTGGAACTCCCTTGTTTCAGTGTAAGCTGGTGCCAGCTTGAAAAAAATGCTGAATTCACTGTGTGCTGTGTCTTGATGTAGGAAACACTATCCTGCAGGCAAAGCACCAACCTCAAATGCCTAACGGTCAATTCCCACAAACAGCAAGGTAAGCCACAAATAGCTCCTACAATTCTGGCAAGACACTACAAAGACTGGTATTTGGCAAAGGAGTAAGAGCATGTCCCACCGCATATCTCTGCTGGGTTTGCTTCCCTCGTTAAAACTGGCATAACTTAACACTGTTCCTCTACATCACATCTGCCTGGTAGTGCCACAGGGGGCTGTGGTATCAGGGCTCTGAGGCAGCGCTTAAGATAAAGCATTCAGAGCAGCCCGTCCCTCGGTCAGGCTGTTTGCCCAGACCGATGGGCGCAGCCGCGCTCACAGGCTGCCTTTCCTGCTCTGCGTCCTTGTACAAGTCTAGGGTGAACCACAGACAGCACCGACGTCTCACAGAGCAGCTGATGACACTTTCTGGCTTAAAAAATTATTACTCTAATGATAGTGGAAGAAATTTAAATTTGAAATCCAAAGCACTGCAGGAAGTTGCAAGAGCACAGGAAAGGCATATTTAAGCATATACTCCCTACATAAACACACAGAGCTTAATTACAACAAAGCAAGAAGCAAACAACAATTAGTCTTTATTAACAATTAAAATCTCACTGCAGTGCTGGTTTTCCCCCTAGCGAGTTAATGCCTGTACAGTGAGAAGTAATGATAAATGGGCTTTTAAAATTGAAACTGATTCAGGATAAATATGAAAAGTGATTTCCACAAGAGGACTTAACATTTAAATTGAGCAGCATTTGCACCTTACTCAGACCCAAGCCTTGTAAAGCTTGCTAGCTCCCTCTACTGTCTTCATACTCTGAGCTGACTCAAAAGCTCGTTCCACACCCACGGAAAGCACGGGCAGGTGAGGGGTTTTTATGGGAAGTGTCCAGCACATTTGGTACAAGGATGGCTCATGGACCCTCTGCAGGAAGCAGTGAGGGGTGGCCACACGGCGATCTCCTGCTCAAACCCATCTCCTCCCTGAGCGCCGCTTCAGCCACCTCCAGCAGCACCTGCTCCGAGGAACAGCATTTATTTTACAGCCAATCCGCTTATTTATTATCCCCTCGTATCTTTCTCTTAAGAGACACTGGTTCAGGACATAAACTGAGGGTCAGCAGGGATCAACTAAACACTTTGCCTTTACACTGCCAGAGTTAGGATAAATACAGGTAAGATACAATTCCGTTTCCCCACCTCATTTCTGAAACATAAACAAGCAACCAGGCTGCAGGACGACTCGTCTCTTCCACTACATAGTTTGTAGGTCGCATACATTGACAAGGCTACAACACGTAGATTCAATGGCAGCTGACTCTTAGCGCGTTATTTTTCCATACCACTCCTACTTGGTTGAGAGTGGAACAGCAGTGCATTGCAGCACTGACGTGTTCAAAGAGCGTAACTCCTAGGTGAGAAAATTTACAGCGAACGCCCCTTTTTTTAAAGCACCACCCAACTTTGTATGGCAAATGTTAACACATGGCTCTTGCCAGTACAGCTCCTGGCAGAGCATGGCCCAGGTCGAGGTGGAACACTCTTAACCTGTACAACCTGCAAAGCAAACCAGACAGTTTCAAGGTTTTGTTACTTGAAGTACGAAGGTTGGGGGAGGCCCCAAACATGCACCAACCAGGATATCCTCCTGAACAGGGCAAGGGCACTCTTACAAGAGCTCTGAAAAACAGAGATAATCAAGCAGCACGCTATAATTATCAAGCATTGTTCTGATTCCCATTTAACATCTTTAGATACCAAGCTATTTTAAATAAACACACGCACATGATGCTGACAAAGTATTAGTCTCATTGTCTTCATACCCTCTGAGCTACCAAAGGATTGAGTAGTATTCCAGGCTAGAAGCCAGCAGCAAGTTTCACAAAGTTTCACAAAAGGTCATTCCCTTTTTCATTCCTAACCCAGGAACAACCTTGTTTCACCACAACGCTGAAGTGAATGCACGAGTACCTTCTGGCAATCCTCTGAAGTGGAGATGCTTTATGCTTGGAAAAGGCCAAAATTTCACAGCCCCATTTCTATCCAGATTTGGAGAGGTGGTCAGCTTTTTACACTTCACTATTTGAGGGAAAACAGGTAAAATTTCAGGTTGTGGAGCTCTCCTTGAACTTGACAGACAGCATAACATGCAACTGTATGGGGATTTGATTTCCTCAGGACTACAGCGCATAAAGGTCATTGCAATGACGGAGTACCTTCAGACAGCACATGTATCTAGAAATTCATTTCAGCAGTTCCTTAGCATCACTAATGTTACCAATTGCCAAGTCTATGGGAGTCTGAGGTTTAAACTAAAACTAAAGATTCTCCTTGGCACAGCAGCAGCAGCTGGATAAAGACAATTGCCTTTCGCCACCAGTTTACATACTGTTAGCTAAATGTGATCTGTAGGAAGATACTTCCAACAAATCAAGAATTCCATAAGGGATCAAAATTCTAAACATAAATACAATTAAAGCCTTCTAATATTAATGCACACTTTTTATTATATTAAAATCAGGCAATGGTCTGATACAATAAAAAGGCTGCTTATGGAATACTGTAATGTTAAACTTTAATTACAGAGGATGTTAAATCCTTACAACTAATATTTTCCTCAAAAGAGTTAATGGAAACATCAATTGTTCATTGACTTGATAGCTGCTGCTTTAAAATGTGTTTATTTTTAATTTTTCTTTTTTTCTTTTTTTTTTCTTTTTTTACACAAACACTGAATTTTTCATAAAACTTAGGACACACTAGGTCGGTTGTATGTAAGCTTGCATCCACATTTCAGCAGTTAGTGGTCCGAAACAGTAAACCAGAAAAGGCAGTGATTTGCCAGGATGCAAAGCCAATAAAGGTCCTCAATCTGCTGTATGCACTGCTTCCCCAAAATCTTCACTGAAGAGATTTCTCTTCTAAGACTTACAGAATCCTAATAAAATCTACTACACTGATTTGATTTGTCTGGAGTCATTACATCTTTAGAATGGCCAAACTTAAGTGCAACATTTTGTTAATTAACATTCTTGGGTCAATCCAAAGCACCAAAATAGAACTATTTGAGCTGGAGCGTGTGTTCAGAATCTCTATGTGCAGAGTTTCCCCATTAAAGTTTGGCAGCAGAAGATTTCGGCAATCCTGGTAAATTACTGCTCTTTTCACCATGTCAAAAGCCTATCTAATAACATCAGCCGTGGCCAGCTTGGCGGTGTGGCAGCAGTGCTGGAGGGACAGGGAAAATCCAAGTTTGCGAGCAGAATAGATACTCTTGTTTCCCAGGCTGGTGAAGACTAAATTTGTTGCAAAACCAAAATGATAAGCAAGAGGGAACAGGTCAAGTTATTGCCCCAACACTTACCCCTGCTGGCCAGGGGTGAGAAGAGTCACAAAGAGGGGCAAAAAGAAAGCAGCACCCCCACTAAAAGAGGGGAAGAGGGAAGAGATTAAAAGAACCCTGAATCCCTCACCCAAAGCCCATGTCACTGGTGAGGGGGACCAGGAAGAGAAATACAATCTATGCCTTGGCCAAAGGGAAGAAGGAAAGCTTGCCCTAGATTATCAGGGCATTTAAAAAACCCAAAAACAACCAAAAACAACCACAGTCACATTCAGCCTTTACTAGAGATAGCACAAAGGGAGGGATGACTGAGGTTAGCACACATCCCCACTAGTAGTCCATAAAGCCCAGTGTAGTACTGGAAGCAAAAACCTTTGTGTCTACTCTAATAAATAGCCCTGAGCTTCGACTCTATTGCAAAAGACAGAAAAAGAAAAAAAAACCCAGGCCAGACACACAGCAAGGTGATTGTGGGATGTATGCTTTCACAGTTAAGTTAGATGTGCCACACTGGTCTTGACAGTAATAAATTTAAATAGACTTTTCCTGATACCAGAAGTTCAGCTATGTGGACAGTGGTTACACGACAGGATTATTTGTTATAGCACAACTTATATTTCAAATGAAAAAAATTAGTATCATTTACAGTATCTCAAGAAAAACTTCCTTTGAATGGGAACTTCCTTTCCAGTATTTTGAGGTCTACAAGATGCATCTAGAAAATTTACTACTGTGGAAAATGAAGACAGCTTAAATTGAATAAGGGGGGCATGTTTGTGGTTTTTTTTTTAATTAATTGCTGTAACATTGTCCTTCAGGTGGCTGAGGAAGTTTCATATTTTCTTTAGACATCATTAGACGCCGAAGCTCTTGCAGAACAACTTTGATACTATAAGAATTCTGCCATTTTGCTAGGACTGATATGGCTCTGGGGTCCACCTAAAATAGACAAAAAGACCATTCCTGTCAGAATCGATACATTTGATATAATTAACTCCCCACACACACCCTCCAACTAAAGATCCTATAAGAAATCTGAGCAAGAGAAACCAAAGAATGCAAAAGAAGCAAGTGGTTTCCTAGAAGCGTAATAAAACCCCGCATGATGCAACTATTTGTGAGTTGCAAAAGGGCAGGAAAAGTCAATTCTACGTTTTGATTTCAGAACACACTTGGCTCGTACACTTTCCTCCTACCCCCTTTCCTTCTACTCAAAGAAAATGGCATCAGCAAGCAATAAATAGTTAAGCGAGTTGCAAGTATAAACAAAGCATTAATTGGAAGCTGCACATGAAAACCATGTTAAAATTAGTAAAAACCAAAGACTTACCACTCCATTAGAACTATTTACTCCATTCATATTAATTTTTGTTACAAATCTTACAAATGGAGGTGCTTCTGGATACTTAGGCCCACATTCTATTTTAAGGCTGTATATTCTGTTTTCATAAATTGTCTGGGGGAAAAGAAAGGGGGCAACAATTAAATCAGGCAGTTCAATAAGCATTTGGTTAAAACAGTGGTTACTTTAGGGACATGTAAACTACTAAACATAAGGGCACCCACTTATACACTATGCTGGCTACCTCTGTTTCGGGTTCATTTTATAATATTCAGAGTATCAAATGTTACCTCTTCAGGGTAATAAATTCTACTGGTCTTTTAAGCATCAAATCTTCATATAAGGAATGAAACCGGTACTGCTTCCCATTCACCAACTGAAATGATATTTTTAATCATCATACAGCTCAGATACCTACTTTTTAACCAATCTTTACAAAGCAGCTTTGTTTTATCAGTTTACTGATCACACACACTACCTTGAAATTGAAGCCACAGCTTTAGCTTAGGCAACTATCTGAAGTCAGCCTGTCCTAGAACTGCACTTGAAAAATATTCTTTGGTCATAAACCAATGTGCCAGTTCTCAGAAAGGGGAACACTCCAAGATTCAACACATTGCAAAGTACATCCTGATCCCAAACAGCATTATCACTTTGTCTCCACCGCAGTAACACTCTGTTACACTTAACAGCTAATAGAAATCATGGATCATGAGTTTTTAACTAACCAATCAATGGGTATAGAAGAGAGACAAACGTTAACAAGGCTACACTGATTCTTCAGTATTTAAAATTAATTAAAAGAAACAACAACAACAATGTTATTTTGCGGTCTGAGAATAACTACTTTTGATGTACTGATCTGGTGCAGCCTGGCACAGAGCTCCAGCTAAGCTGGGCAATATAGGCAGCTGGCAGAAATATACAACAGGAACAGGATCATAATGGAGAAGTTCAGGCAGTCAAGCTCTCCCGATTTAGAGCTTCTAACACAATTTCCTGCACCCTCAACATTGCAATGAACATTAAATTCACAAGGCAGAGACCATGAGCAAAGATCCAGGTGAACATGCGAGCGCAGATGCCCAGAAGCAGCCAGCAGCTCTTGCTCACTTGTGGCAGCAGAGCACCATGGCCCCATCAGGATCTTAAGAATGGTTGCCCAACGTACAAAAACTTCTCACTATAAAACTCCATCCAATCCCTTTCAAGGGCCTGTTATGCCCCTGAACATCTTAATATTTTCCTTAATATTAATGGGCATTTTGATGCAAACCACTACCAAAAATATAAGAACTGACTTCCTGATTCAGCTGCTGTTCTCATCTGGGCAAATGAAGTGGCTTTAAACCAGCCTGCAGCCACCCGTGGTGGGACCAGCACCTGGCCAGTGCTGGCTGGCAGTGGTACCTCTCGGTTACTCCTCCAGCACCTCAGCCAGACAGCCTTTCAGATGCCCAGCCAGGGTGATGACAAACTGAATGCTGTCACAAAGTTTTGGGGAAAAAAAGTCATCTGTCAGCTCTGCTTGGCCTGCCCAGGTCTCCTGATCGAGCCCCTGAGCATGCCTTGCACACAGAGGAATTAACAGCCCAGAGGTTTGTGCAGTTTTTTAGGGTCTTTGCAAATAGCCACACCACATTAAGACTAGTGAATGGAAAGCCTTGACTGTGCACATGTCTAGAGCCGATATAAAATATGTGCACGTAAAGCTGAAGTTTTGACAGTGCCACTGTTTTTAAATAGCTTGTATAAACAAGATGAATCACTGGCTGCAAAATCATCCGCACAAAGTCTGGAAAGGAGAAGCATGCTTCCATGTATGGTAGCAGGGACACTCAAAGCAGCAGCACATCTAACTCTGCACCACAGTTCATTTTCCCTCTGGGATGCCCAGTGTAAGATTCTTCCACCTGCTACAAGTGTGACTGCTTTCTACTCAGAAGGAAATAGGATTGAAAATTTTTTTTCCAGAGCCAGTATTGCCACATCCTATTAAGAAAAAAAAATGGTAATAATATAACTGAGTATGAACAGTGCTAAAAGCAGGACAACCACTTAGCAAACAAGAATGACTGAAAGTTCCCAGAATCTCTCGCAATACAGCCTGTTGCTTTCAAGCAATAAGCTAAAAAGAAGTCAAGACACTTTTGGAAAAAAATCTATATTCATAAGTGTGTCAGAAACACAAAAGAGGCACAGCTGAATCATCTTCTGTGATAGTCCTCTAGCCCTGGTTAGCAGTATGACATGAACTAAAAATTTCTATCACTGCTGACAAGTCAGCACGTGCCTGTTTGCACATTTCAGTTTCTATTTAATTTTCTAAATTAGATTTCAAGGTTGCTTAAATTTTCCATAAAGTGTATGCACACAGTGAGCTTTCTTCACAGTTTTAATGCAGGCTCATTAACACTCTCCTTACGTTCTAAAATTAAATGCCCTTCTAGAAAATGATTTGGGCATATCATAAACGAAATGCTCAGGAATGGGGAGATATTAACAATGGCAGACAAAAAGTAAACACCACTTCTGGATGAGATAGAAAATACTGCACGTGTAATGCCATTATAATATAAATTCTTGTACTACCTCACTGTATGTCAGAAAAGGCAACTGACAGAATGGAAACACATAGGGCAGTAGCATGATTAAAGGTCTGTAAAGGTTTCCATACAATAGATTGAGAACACTGGAATTACTGAGAAGTGGTACTGAGGCCAGATATAGAAGACAACATCTACTATTGCAGGAAGGAGAATCAACTGCTCACACTTCATGGTAAGGATATTAAGGAAACAGAACAGAGATACACAGTGAAACTGGAGACAACAGACAAGTTTTGGTTTCAGAATACATACAATACACAATACATACATACAATGCACAGTTAAGACCTTAAGTTCACTACCAGAGTGGAGACCCACAGTTTAGTAGGGCTTGGAGGGGAGAAGAGAGAGAGAACGCAACAATACTACCAAAGAGACCAGTAGCATTATAAGAAGCTACTTTGGGAGAGAACATTCAGAGAAGAAACTGAATTCATTAAAATTTGAGTTTCCTGAGTTAGCTGAAACTCTACAAGAGCAAGTCAGTACTGCTGCAATAAAAACCAACCCATAAACTCAACAAGAAACAGCAGAAAGACTAGCAGTACTGAACAAAACATCCACGTTTTACCTACATTAGCTCCATATGTAATCTCACTAGCCGAAGGATTTTAAACCTTGCTGTATTCAAGAGTACAGGATACTAGAATCCTGGAATCTCAAAAGTTATGTCTTAATGAATCTGTAAATATAAAGCAGACATGTAACAAAACTAACCAGAGAAATGCACTAAAAATATTCCAAATTATAAGCAAAAAGACATATAGATACATGAAACCCATTAAAATACGGAACTTGAACCTTCAACATAAATCACTCGCTAAAGTGTTTTTTCACCCATTTGTGTTTTGTTTGTTTTCTACTTCAGTGGTTAGATTAAGAGAGGAAAAGGCGGAAGAAAAAAAAACCCAACAGTACTATTTTAATATTTACGTGGATACTTACTCTTGGAGGCCCAATAATCATTCCTGTCCATCTTGTAAGTGTCATATCTTCATCATCTTCAAGGCCCCAGCTAACTGTTCCATCACCTACTCCTTTCTGACCTTCTTCAAGTTCTTCCAACAGACGAAAATTACGAGGAACTTTTACTCCTGAAAACAATCATAAAAATACTTTGAGTTGAGAAATCTAGTAAAGAAATAAAGCTAGTGTAATTTCACTGATACTTTTGGTAATTCTACGGAAAATACTTTGGGTAAAAACCATAAAAATATCAGTATTTTTTGAATGACAATCTTTCAAGACTTTATGAAAAAGATATCCCCATATTTAGCCTAGATTTTACAAGCAAAATCAAGGTATCCACAACTAAACATGCTATAAGGCTAACAGGCCAGATATTAGGGCAGGCAGTAAAATGGAAGGAAATCTCTGTCCATTCAGAGATACACACAGTATTATGGAGCTCTAATTAGCGCTTGTCTATATGATTTATAGTATAAACATTTAGAAGATTCTACAAAATGACACCATGAGAGGCTTGACATCACTCAACTCACTCAGAGCTTTTAAAAATACCATTCAAAGCAAATGAAACTCTTTCATAACATTAGTAGGTTAATCTGAAGTTAAATTTAAGTGGGCTTTGTCAGCAGCAATAGCATCCTTTGTACTTATGACCTCCACCACCGAGGAAGTTCAGCACTTCTTAATTGCTGGCACATTTATCCTCAAAATAGGGAAATTTTCTTATCCCCGTGTGCTGGTTTTGGCTGGGATAGAGTTAATTTTCTTCCAGTAGCTAGTATGGGGCTATGTTTTGGATTTGTGCTGAAAACAGTGTTGATAACACAGGGATATTTTCGTTACTGCTGAGCAGTGCTTGCACAGAGTCAAGGGCTGTTCTGCTTCTCTCACCCCCCCACCAGCGAGGAGGCTGGGGGGGCACAAGGAGTCGGGAGGGGACGCAGCCGGGACAGCTGACCCCAACTGACCCAAGGGGTATCCCAGACCATAGGACGTCATGCTCGGCATATAAAGCTGGGGGAAGAAGAAGGAAGGGGGGGGACATTTGGAGTGATGGTGTTTTTTCTTCCCAAGTCACTGTCACACATGTTGGAGCCCTGCTTTCCTGCAGATGGCTGAACACCTGCCTGCCGATGGGAAGTGGGGAATGAATTCCTTGTTTGCTTTGCTTGCGTGCGCGGCTTTTGCTTTCCCTATTAAACTGTCTTTATCTCAATCCGCAAGTCTTCTCACTTTTACTCTTGCAATTCTCTCCCCTATCCCATCGGGGCAGGGGAGTGAGCGAGCAGCTGTGTGGGGGTTGGTTGCCAGCTGGGGTTAAACCACAACACCCCATTACATTAATGGAAAACAATGGCATAGAGAGCTTAGGTGACATATGCAAGGTCACACACTAAGTCCGTGGTGAAGGAGGATCTTGAATCCACGCCACAGGGGACTTAATTACTCATATTCTACAAGGTATCCATACCTCAGTCATCACAAAACATAAATGCACTCTAGGCCACCACTTCTCCTTTGCATTGGGTTTGCGTAGCAAGGTTTTGGTAGCAGGGAGGCTACAGGGGCAGCTTCTGTGAGCAGCTGCTAGAAGCTTCCCCCATGATAGAGCCAAGGCCAGCTGGCTCCAAGACGGACCTGCCGCCAGCCAAGGCCGAGCCCATCGGCGACAGCGGTGGCGCCTCGAGGAGAACACATTTAAGAAGGGAAAAACAAAGCTGCTGCAGCACAGAAACCGCAGGCAGAGAGAGGAGTGAGAACATGTGAGAGAAACAACCCTGCAGACACCAAGGTCAGTGAAGAAGGAAGGGGAGGAGATGCTCCAGGCGCTGCAGCGGAGATTCCCCTGCAGCCCATGGGGAAGACCATGGCGAGGCAGGCTGTCCCCCTGCAGTCCATGGAGGTCCACAGGGGAGCAGATCTCCACCTGCAGCCCGGGGAGGACCCCACGCTGAAGTAGGGGGATGCCCAAAGGAGGCTGTGACCCCGTGGGAAGCCCGCGCTACAGCAGGCTCCTGGCAGGACCTGTGGCCCCATGGAGAGAGGAGCCCACGCTGGAGCAGGTTTTCTGGCAGGACTTGTGACCCCACGGGGGACCCACGCTGGAGCAGTCTGTGCCTGAAGGACTGCAGCCCGGGGAAGGGACCCACGCTGGAGCAGTTCATGAAGAACTGCAGCCTGTGGGAAGGACCCACACCGGAGAGGTTCATGGAGGACTGCCTCCCATGGGAGGGACCCCACGCTGGAGCAGGGGAAGAGTGTGAGGAGTCCTGCCCCTGAGGAGGAAGGAGCAGCAGCAACTGATGGCAACCCCCATTCCCCATCCCCCTGTGCCACTGTGGGGGAGGAGGTAGAGAAAATCGGGAGTGGAGTTAAGCCTGGGGAGAAGGGAGGGTTGGGGGGAAGGTGTTTTAAGATTTGTTTGGTTTTATGTCTTACTACCCTACTCTGACTTGATTGATAATAAATTAAATTACTTTTCCCTAAGTCTAGTCTGTTTTGCCCATGGCTGTAATTTCTGAGTGATGTCCCTGTCCTTATCTCGACCCATGAGCCTTTTGTTGTATTTTCTCTCTCCTGTCCAGCTGAGGAGGGGAGTGACAGAGGGGCTTTGGTGGGCACCTGGTGTTCAGCCAGGGTCAACCCACCACATCCTTCCAGGTACCTGTGTGAAGCATATCTCTCTCTAACAACAACGAAATTATTGCCAGCATATATTTAATAAAGTTATTTTCACCTGACATACAAAAAGGTTGGATCTGGGGTTTGGAGTTTCCCCCCCCCGAATAGTATGAAGTTAACTATTAATAAGCCAGTAAAAACAGAAAATCATAATTAATCCCTTTCTTCACTGTCACTTATTTAGTACAGCAGAAAGAGAATGGGAAATCAGCCTTTCAGTGTATAAAGTGAACCCAGCAAACTTCTCAGTCAGAAGCCGTGGCACTGAACTCTAAGAACATCAGAAAGGGACTAAGGGCTTTGAAAATCATCTCTGTAGCTGCTTGGCAGTGTGGAAAATGCAGGAGATTTAAGGTATTGTGAAATGTAGCAGTGCTTAAAATCGAGTAACTCTGGTAGCTTTAAAATCCCTTTTAAACATATTAATGACCTAAAGAAGCTAAATGTCAGTGATGATTTTGCTGCAGAATCAGAGCTGCCCAAATTTCATTCACTACAAAGCAAACATAAAAAAAAGCAAATTACTAAAGGAATTAGTTTGTTGGCCAGTTTCATACACATCTAACATAATCATGTTCAGGAATATTCTGGGGAAACGTGATTCAGTAACACAGCTGTAGCAACAGTATGAGGAGAAACCTGGAATCAAAAAAGCAGCATCAGAAGACACCAGACCTGCACTGGCTATACCAAACCACACATATGGGGGCTGTTGAGCATGACTCAAATACAACTCCATGCCAAATCTACATCTTCAACTCCCAGCGAGACCGTGCTGTTACCATGGCTGCTGAGTAATACAAATCTTTGGCTGCGAAAGAAAATGAGTCAGTTGGGCCGGTGAAGCCATCGCCCTAAGATTAACTGAGCCCCAAACCCTTGGTGGCAACAGGACCTCTTGGGGACCACTATCACCTCCCCTGCATGAAAACCTCCAGTGTTTCCCCTCCCAGCAAGTCTTAAAAGTACAAAGTATGTATCTTGCGTACCTCGGGCATATGAAGGTTCAAGTATGCAGTTCATACCTGAATCATGACAGATTAGCCATCCCATTTTTAATTACATTCCCAATGCTCTCCAGCTGTAGTTAGGAGAGGCAGAGAAGAGAGCAGTCTAGCTCCAACGCAGGGGATAAGAGAGCTGGGGGACAAGAGAAACAGATGGAGTACGAGTTGAAGGACAAGGTGGCACCTTTACTTACACACACACTACCTATTTCGCTATTTTTGCTGCAGTGGATGCATGGGAGAGCTGGAGATGGGGAATGACTCACAGCTGTGCGATGCCTAAAGCTGCTGTCTGGGCGTCAGCCCTGCCTGCGGGCACCCCGGAAAAGAAACAGCCAGGGAAGAATGACAAACAAAAGGTCCTTCTGGAGGGTGAACTCCACCCTTCGGTCTGACACAGCAGCTCTTCAACAACGCGGGTGATGCCGCAAAGGAAGCCATCCGTGGCTATTATTAGAAACCCAACCTGAGCCTCTCCCCGCTCACAGAAGCGATAAGCTGAAGCCAGCAGAATACCTGCCTCAAATGTGTCATGTTGCCAAAAAATACTCTCTCTTCTGGACCACAACACCACAATGCTTCATCTCAGTCTCCATACTTCAGTACTTGATAATACCACTTCATATTTACCAGTGGTGCAAAGACAATTTACTGATATTTGATTAGACCAAAACAAATAACCGAGGAGGAATCAGCTTTATGGCAAGCAGACACAGGCCAGACACCAAAGAAGGAAACAAAAAATATTGCCTGTCTACCCTTCCTCTGAGCATCACGCACCCTGTTCACCGAGTGAGGCAGGAATCCTGTGCAAAGAAAATTAAGCGATCATGTAATTAAAAATTACATCATCACATATATATTCGAGGAGGCCACAGCCAAGGCTGAAAGGCAGCCTTAATTCTGACATTTGCTAACCAGAGCTAGGTTTGGCATTACAACCTTACGGGAAGAGAAGGCAACTTTATTCCCGAGCTCTCCCCAGATACAGCTGCTCTGATTCACCATGAATCAGAGCCATAAAGGAGTCACACAGGATTTTAGAGTTCTCTGATAAGTCTAAGGTCTACAGAGAGCTAGCTAGTCATATCGTGCACTGGCTCCTATCACACAGAAAACATTAACATCATTTATTATTAATTCCACAGCAACTGCTCACCTGTGAGCACTACCGGAGCATCAGTGGCAAAGGGAGGTGCGAAAAGCGAAGTACGTATAGTTGAGTTCTATGCGCTCCACAGTAAATAAAATAATTATGAGAGATGATTGATCACTTTACAATGAACCGCACTGTCGAACAGCATCATTGCCTTCTAAAAATGTTTTATCCCTATGCTAAAGCTCAGAGGAAGACCAGCACCTCAGCCACTACAGAAGGCAAGTTCAGAGTCACATCAAAGATGGTAATTCAGCTCCCTCCCTGACACATTCTCAGGAGATTCAACAGGAAGAAAAACACACATATACATATAAAGACTATGGCCATATGATCATAAATGCTTTAAATATTTAAATTTCTAAATAACCTGCCCTTAAGTAAGGCAGAATAAAAGACCAGATTCACCCTTCTGGTCAGCCTGGAAAGATGCACAAAGCCATTAAGCCAACCCCATCTCCTCTTCATCTGCAATGGCCTGGAGCACTCACGGTCAGCCACCACATCCTGCTGGGACCCAAACCTCAGAAACCACGCAAGCTTTATCACTTGTGGTCGTACACAAACATACCATCGTCATGTTTGCTGTCCACCAAGATTCCTAGAGAGCGATCTGATCTCTTCTAGGCATACACGGTTATTTGCCAAATAACTTCCATGGCTAAACCATGGCAGATTCAGAGTTAGGAGATGTCCTGCACCAGCTGACACAACCATGAGTCAACTGCGTGTCATCCTCCCACCCCCCAATAAATACCTTGCATAATCTTTTCAGTGTAGCAATGGAGACTTTCAAGGCAGTAACCAAACAAACCTGTTTTTCTAAGAGTCCTTCATTTAACGCAAGAAAAGCTAAATAAAGCAAGAGACAATTAAAAAGTAATCAGGTTGTTGGAAGTACTTTCAGTTATGCATTTTAATTTAGCCTTTGCTATGGTTCAAGAAGACTCTCAAATAGCAGCTCCATTTGATACGAAAATACAATCATATCTATAGAATTGCTTCACTTGCAGCTTGCCTGACTGCACAGAAATACTCCCAGAAATGGAACTGAAAAAACATTTCAGAGCAAAAGGAGGTATTTACTATTAATTGCAACAGCAAACTTATGAAAGCTAAATTAATAACTGTACTGACAAGGTAAGATCTGGTCAGAATCTCACTAAGTTCAGTTCTGCACTAGGGAAGAACAGAATTATTCCCGGAAGACAGTTAAATGCCAACCTGGACTTTTAAAGACCTTAAAGCACTCAGATTTACTTTATATCGCAGCATTAATAAAGATACACAGATACACAAACATGTCTTACGATAGTTTTAAGAGTGATCTTACCAGTCGGAGATTTTTCTCATCTTAAATTTACATTCACGTGAAGTACACAGTATGTTTTTAACAAGTTAAAACCAACACTTTCTGACAGACTATGCTTTTTAATCTTTTAATTTTCCCCAGTTATATAGTGGAAGCAATTCCAAATTCAGAAACTTTATCAAGCTGAAAACAGCACAGTGAAACCAGTGAAACAAAGTGGACAATATGCCTTTGAGAGTAGATCCTCTTCTTCAATCTTTTTCAACAGTGTCAGTAGAACAAAATATACACCTCTCACAAAAACTTTAAGAATACATTCCTCTCTCCTTTCTAAAGTGAAATCAAATTACAAGCATTTCTCTTCAGGATTAAAGCGCAAATATACTGCACAGAACACCTCAGCAAAGCACACAGAAAATGCACTTCACTCGTTAGGGGCTCTAAAAAGAGGAACTGTCTTTTTGCTGAAGGTTTCTTGACATCTTCACCAATAACAGCCAACTTATCAAATTGGCCTTTCTGCTTTCTGGACTAGTTCCTGATTTACAGTAGCTCAAGTGAACTGAAATAAAATAGCTTTAAACACCTCTGTTGCTTAATATGTTAAAGCCCCTTCTGTTGCTTGTTTTTGTGTATTTGATGTTCAGCCGTAATTACATCTTTTCCAATATATTTCTCATCTTTTGCAGAGATTTCAACTACTGAAAATTTGATAGCTTACCCTGCAATTGTAAAAAATAAGTAAATCATTCCTTGTCACAATGGTATATAAAGTTTCTGAAGTGATGGAATATTTAAAACTGAAAAAAGGCTTTCAGCAACTGTCATAAAAACTTTCAGGAGACAGGAGCTTTAGATTTCTTGCATCATCTTTATAGTCATGATTTCCACTCTGATAATGCAGACTGATACTGAGAGGTTTTGCAGATCCAACATAACACCCTGAGCACTTGAAACAATCTGAAGTGTTTTCTCTGTGTAAGCTAGGTTCTGTCTTTCAATACTTTAAGCACATTACTTGGAAAGAGATCACTTTAAAACATTTGTCTGAGGTAGAGTGGCAGTATCATTGAGGTCTGAAGCCAAATAAAGCTTTCCAGCAGCAGAAGAGTTAGAATCAGATGCATTCTGTGGCTTGTATCACAGCTGAAAAGCAAAACATTACCAGCTCAGCTAGAAGTTACTCTAGAAAATAAGTCACCCTGAACTAGCATCCTGGACAAAAATCTTTACACTAAATCTCACCAGCAGAAAACCCACCATTTCCTCTTTGCGTTGTGAAAAGGAACAGTTGTTACTGACCGAGAGCTGAGCGCTCTCCTCCAGCTGCCTCTTCTACCCACAAAGTATCGCTAGATTTTCTAAAATTCACACCACCCAACAAAAAGTGAATGCACAAGCAGGTTCACTGATTTTAAGATAAGCTTTGAAGAGCAAGACACCACATTGACAGACTAAAGCAAAGTTACCTGTTCAGTACGGGACTCCAGTTTTAACACCAGAGCTGACAAGCGCAGGTGGGGAGCGGCAGAGGCAGGATGCATGCCGATCCGGGCTTTGCTTCTGGGCCAGGCCCAGGTCAGACTTGGGAGGGAAGTGCACAAACTAATCAGTAGGTAGAAACAGAGTAATTTCATCTTGACTTGCAATAGTTAAAAAAACACCCTTACAATGTGAAAATCCCAACCTTCATACACCTTATAAAATTTGTCAGTATTATATCTTCTATGATCCTTACCTACTTACATATTTAATACACTAATGAATAATTTTAAATTCTCAGCCAGAATAGCATTTTTCAAATATATTATGTAATTTATATCATTATACATGAAGAGATTCAACTGAGTATCTTCTTGCAAGAGTTTTGAACTATTTACCTTTTTATTTAATCTACTGCCTCCTGCCATTATAATACACAAAGAAGCTCTGCAATCAACTCCTTTAGCACCCCCTATTTCACGTGCTTTTATAGTCCATCTTATTTAAGAAGGCATAATTCATCTTCCCATTTTCTCTTCAATTATTTTTTTCCCTTGAGTATTTTACTTACAGACTTAGAAAGTACTTGGTGGCTGGCAATATTTATTTTGAGATAACAATGACTATTGTATGCAGTGCACTCCAAAGGAGATATCACGGTCCATTTGTAGAGGCAGGGCACACCTTCTATATCCTTCAATACACAGTTTCTTCTTCACTGTAATGTCTCATTTGCTTTTCACAAGTGTCACTTTGAGTTTACAGTGATGTTATAGGTTCCCCAACAATTACAAATATATACTTTTAATATACTGTACTAAAACCTATCTGTGCTCTTCTCTCTGTTAGGAGCATTAAGCCACATATCAGCACTACCATGACTGTACACCTAATGAATTGTCCTTCTGGAGTTCTTCACATTCCTCTGACTTTGAGTAACTTAAATCTGGGCAAATCATTTTACTACTCAGATCTTCCAGGCTGTTGGTAAACACAGTGTCTATCACAGCCCTGCAACAGACCCCCTAAAAGGACCTATGAGAGAAAAGTGGGTTAAATGAAGTCATTAAACTTTTCCCAGGATAAAAGTTAAAGAAACAAGATTCCACAGGCCAACATGGTCAGGTTTTGACTCATTACAATACCAACTCTACAGTGACGTGGAGCAGGCTCCTGCAGCCTAACTGCAACATACTCCACGAAGCCCAACTTCCCTGTGGGGGGACGGAGTACATGAGCCTCTGAGCCCTTGATTTCTTGGCTAGATCACGTCTGGTACCTGAGCCAGCTGAGCGTTCCCGCATGACATTTCAGTCTGAAGGATGGACAGACATACGCTTACAGTTTGGGTGTTTGTAGTCTTCTATGAAGAGCCTTATTAGAATGATTAAAGTCAACCCTTGTCTTTTTATTCATATATTAATTGTGTGTGTGTGAAACCCACATCATCAGCAACACAGAATTCTCCTCTATGTAAGTGATACTGGTGGACCTTGCATCATAACATTTCTTCCAGGTAAGGGTTGTTTTTCACCCTGTTAATTATTTTACCTGTTTATTAGATACAAATATAAGGCTTACCAGTCTAATTCCCAGGACCAGCAGCACTATGACTTTTTTAAGTTACAGGGACATTTGGTACCATTTCTTCCTCTGGGTCAGTAGCTGCTTTTAAAGAAAGACTGAGTATTTTTCATCCTCAACCTCTGTTTAAGCTCCTTTGCTGAACTACTATAAACTCAGGATATCAAACATATTTGAGTGTTTTATAAACAAATATGAATACATTAAGATTCCATGAAACAAGTATTAGCAAAATCTGTTTTACCTATGAGTAAAGATACTACTAAGCTTCTTGCCCAAAGCCCCACAGCAAATCAATCAGCAGTGGAGGACAAGAAGGTGTCACTTCCAGGCTCTATTTGTGTGTGCTAGGCAATGCCTTCAGTGCAGTGTCAAGAAGGAACCATACAAACTGCATTGCAGTGCCACCACCACTATCAGTAACTGGACACTATGTTGTTCTCTTTATCAGGAGACTCTCCATCCTTTACTAACACCACAAGAGAATGCAGACCGCTGCTGGTAGGACAGCCTATGATTTAGAGCCAGACAAAGCTCTAAGGCTCCCATCAATGTAAGCTGCTGGCCTGTATCTGAAGGTTCTCCTATACTGAATTTAGGGTTTACTGCAAAAGTTCAGTGTTACTGCAACACCTGTTTTTAAGTCACACACTGATTTTTTTTTTTCATTCCCCCTCCCAGAAGCAGTTAAACACACAGGATATCATGAGTAGCTGAAGTGCAGCGCTTTTGAAATGCCCACATTGTTGACACAAGAAACTGATGCCCCTACTCATATTTACCTGGCTGTGTATTGCTTCGTGCCTCCAGCACTGAAGAAACAAGACAGCTTTCAGAAATCCCTGACATAATAGGAAGCAATCCAAAAGGCACAATGTGGCTAGCAGATGATGGTTAACGACAGCTTATCAGAAAGACTGTTTGTTGCAAAAGGAAAGCTGTGCAGTAGGACTAGCTTTGGACTTTATCACTGCAGTCCAAGTCCCTTTCCACACATTCCCCTCTGTGACCACCCAGACAATTAATTCATGAAGCTGCACTGGCTTAAAAAGAAAAATATTTGCCTTGTTCTTCCAGCCAAATACAAAATGAAAAGTCAGCAGCTTGAAGGGATTATTGAGAAAGTATGGTAGCCAGAATAATGCGACATAAGAGGGGGAAGAAGGCTCCACTACATTTTTTGTGTATTTTAATCAAGTGTTCCAACACCTTGGAATCACATACATTCAAACACAGATCTCTAAAACACAATTCTCAGAACAACATCCACTGCATCTTAAAAGTGTTATTATAAACTTGATTACTACAAATTATCTGCATTGTGACGGTTATTCTTAAAAGCTGAAAGTGGTCATTGACAGAGACCTATCTGTAGAAAAAAGAATTCCAAAATATTTTTGTTATACCTTCAAGAGCAGACTTCTGGTGATCTCATATTTAAACTTCAAAGGAAGCAATTTGAAAATAAACATTACAGGGGTGCAGTTGAAACCCTATATGGACTTCAGAAAACAGGAAAATGAAACTGGCTAAACAGAAGTGAAACTAATTTATTCGATCTGTTGAAGTTCATTAGAGGATGTCAGCAGAAAAAAAAAAACATTCAAAAAACAGCCGCTGTATTTTTGTTTAATGTGCAATGATAAACGCAAAGATGGGGTTTGTTTAACTACTCAACGCAGGCGAGGAGCAATTTTAAAGGGGAAAAAAATTTACCGACTTCTTGAAGCATACGTGTCCTGACAAGGAAGTTACATCCTTCTGATGTAAGAGGAAGATATTATTAGCGAAAAAGATTTCTAAAGCAGCTCGTTTCACCCAGGTAACTCTAGTCATGGCTCAGTGACTACTAAGACCAGAGAACCCAGGGCGAGCTCTGACCACAGAGAGCTGGCCAGAAGAGGAGGACGCTCCGAAAAACGCCTGCACGGCGGCTCTGCGGGGACAGGCACAAGCCGCCGCGCTGGCTGCGCTCAGGCGGCTGCCCGCGGCCGGGGCCTCCTCGCCCCAGGTCCCCACCTCAGGACCGGGGCGAGGGCCGCGGGCCCGGCCGGCCCCGGGCAGGGGG
>NW_010972709.1:9301608-9329497 GCF_000737465.1 Haliaeetus leucocephalus | reverse complement strand
GAGAGCTCTGTGGTGCGGGCAGGGCGCCTCCAGAGCTCCGTCGCGCGGGCGGGCTCCCCGGGAGGGGCAGAGCCCCGGGGGTCGGACGGGGGTCGCCGGCGAAGGGGACGAGACCCCCCCCCGGCCAGGGCAGCCGCGGGGCTCCCTCCGCCCCGGTCCGGCAGGCAACCCTGGGGAAAGCAACCCCAGCGAGCCCTCCGAGGAGCTCTGAAACACCAGCATACTCTTGAGCATTAGCAGCCCGTAACACTCAAATGCAATTAATAGGAATAATTGGCCAACTGTGTTCGTTACGGCCAGAACACGAGCAGCGTTAGCTCTCCTACTGCTTTACAAATATTCGCAGTCACTCTGTAATAATCTGACGCCGTTCATGCATTTACATCCCCAAGTTCTTCCCGTGGCGGTTGAGTGAGGGCAACCCAAGCGGGGTAATTTAATTTGCTGCCTCTCGCTTGTGGCCCTCCAAGATTTACAGCCGACCAGTAATCTCCACTCCAGCAGTGCACAGCCCAACACGGGGCTGTGGGAACACGCGAACGGGGGTGAGGGCCTTCATCCCGGCGGGTTGTCCCCCGGTACAGGGACGGAGGGCAGGGGCTAGGCTGCCCTCGCTGCAGAACAGGGGACGTGAAGCACATCCACGTGGAGCTTTTTGTGTTTCAGGAGGTTGCTGTTGTCCAATACGTGGGAATGAAAGGTATTTTCAGGCCTAAACTAGCTGACGTGAACGGAGAAGAGCTGTAGCCAGAAGAGACGTGAGGAACATCAGGAAGATCTACAAGGCTGTGTTTTAATCCACAGTGCATCTTCCCTTATCCCTCTCCAGTTAGTACAGTAAAAAGAAAAAAAAAAAGAAAAAAAAGGAAATGAATTCCGCTTTGTCTTGCAACACATATTCCAAAACCTGCACCCCAAGACATCATACGAAAACGTGCAGAGATGATTACAAAATGTTTTGGAGACTCGTTGCATTTTAAGCCATTTACCAGGTTAAGTCAACCTTAAGGTACTCAGCATTTAACAGCAAAAAGAGCCAAGGTACTGGTTCTATCAGTGATTCCTTGAAGCTACTTTAAAATAGCAATGCCGGTCTTAGCGGTTGGATTTTATTTCATTTAATTCTAATGCCGCATTTTGGATATACATGGCCGAGAGGTGCAATAGCTGAAGACAAGAGCAAAGCAGCTAGGTGGCACAGGAGCTCCGTGAACCCGGCCCGGAGATGGGCAGCAGTCTGCAGGAGAGTCCCTGCTGCTGCTGAGCCCACCAGGAGAGCCATGGTTGGTATCAAACTGCTGGAGCCCCTCTCGCTCCAGCTTTGGGGGGGCAAGGTGGGCGACTAGTTTAAACCCCTACCAACCTCACCTCCCCTTCCACTTCTTAGGCCTGCTGCTAGTCAAGTTCCAGGAGGACTACAGACAGACAGACAGACGCTGCACCTGAGCCAAAACCTCCCAGTTTGGTCCTGTCTCATCAAGGCAGGTCTGCTGATGCTGGCCATGCTGTCTTGTGCAAACAGCTGTGGGCCAAACCAGTCCTGGAGCTTTTTTTTTTTTTTTCTTTTTTAAATACTGCAGAACAAAAACATGCCAGAAAGACACACTTCTGTCAATGCACTTGTGGTCCATAGGCTGCCTTAAAGAGTACCCCCTTCCCTTGAGCCACCGGCGCGACTGCCTCACGTTTATTCCAGCAAACGCTAGCTCTGAGCTGGGTTTCTCCTTGTTTGTCCCCAGTATTTCACAGAGGCAGCAGACAGGTCAAGGCTGCAGACGAGCGGAGAGAACACAGATAACTTGGTCCAGCAGCAAAATGGAACAGAATTGGAGAAGTCAAAAGACATCAGAAAGCTGAGCACTTTGCAATGCATGCACGGGAACTTCAAACACCAAACCCAAGCCCATCAGGCCGTCCTGAAGACTGGCTTAAGAAAAGGCAGAGCGGGATTTTAAGGCACTTTGCAGTAACCTTCCTCAGTTTACCACACTGCAATGCTTCCCCTTGCAGATGAGTCCCCAAACAGCATAAAGAAATACATCTGCTCCTGCTATGCCCTCGCATCACCACGAGCAGCCAGCCAGCTGGAGGACAACTACAGACTTGGCAGAAGTTGAAGGCCTGAAAGATCTTCTCCTGAAGGTCCAGGGAGCAGGATACTCCACATCTTTCTGTGCAGGTGAGAGACTGAAATCAAATAGCTTTTAAAAGCATCTGGTTAAAGTGAAATGCAGGCCATCTCTGTGGACTTTAAAAGGAGTGCCTTATTCTGCTTTAGCTCTAATCCGTTCGTAATCAACTTAAGACAAATTTATCTTAAGCCAGATTTACATCTGTTAAGAAGGATCCACGCAGCCTTTTGCTCCAGAACTGCGGTACTGATTTTACGGAGGCATCCGCTATTTTAAATGGCTGGAACAGTTTCCAGAAACCAACTGAAGACCAAAGAACAAGGCAGTATTATGCAGGTATTCATTAACCTTCCTCCAAGGAGTGGGAAGCTTTAAGATACACCTCAACTCACAGCGGGGAGGGAAAGATCAAGGATTACAATACCAGAACTTGCTCACAAGCCATGCCCCTCACCACTGCCTCTATGAACAGCGACGTGAAGATGGGACCCTGGGAGATGCCAGCCATGTCGGGTGTGTTGAGCCACTCTGAACAAGAGCTGCCTCAGGAGTCCAGCACAGCATCAGCATGTAAAACACCATCCAGCTCTTAACTGCTGTCCCACTTCCTCATAATTAAGCAAGATTAACAGATAGATAGTATCAGCAGCCACCAGTATTAGTAGCTCAGATTTGTTTCCAGTAAGACTATAGATCAAGTGGCTGAGAGAGGTTTAGGCAACAGCAATTGCCTTTAACAGCACTCTTGAAGTACAAATTCCAATAATTTATGTGCTTCAGATCCATTTGTTACATACACTGCACCACTGCTGTTCACTTGGCATTTAAATTTGCAGGAAGAGATGAGCTCTCAAAGGATTTAGTGCTTAAGGCTATTTTACACCAGAGTCCTGAGCATCTACCCAGTTCTGTACTGGGCTTTGACACTGGTTTACGTAACTCAAACTGGGGTCGAGGGTGAGGGAGAGGAGAAGAAAAGTGTGAGGGCAGGACTACCCATCTGTTAGAATATGGATTATGGGAGTCTCAGAGTAGAAGCAGGCACAAGTTTAAACTTCTGTCAAGATGGCAGAAGTAACTACTGCAGTTCTTTGTACTCACAGCAATAGATGTTGTTTCCTAAGCATTACTACACCTCTAAAACTGAAGGACACTCACACTGGAAGGCGAGAAGAGGAAGAAGCACCCTTTGCTCGGGACGCATGGTAGTTTGCATCCCCACCTCACCAGCATTCAGCATATATTCAGTTCAACACCTGTCACGCCAAAGAAATTTAAAGTAAGTTTCAGCCGCAAATATTAACAGATCTAACTTCACTGATTCAGAGTAATGACCGCCACGCTGACTTCCATGATAGCGGAAGTTACCTTTCTTCCCACCCAAATTTAATATTCACATCTCATTTTTTTTAATATAAAGCTAAACAGTCAGTGCCGGGAAATTAAAACAAGTAGAGACAAAACTACTTCTAGGAACAACTTTGAGCCAACAGGTTTGGCACAGAATCACACCTCTTAAACACCTAGACCTGGGAGAAGTAAGCAATAATTAACTAAGAACCTGCCAGCTTGCAACAATCTTCCCTAACCAAGCCTGCAACCTCCTGGTTGCTCCCTGGGGTGCTCTGTGTTCTTATACATGGTGTGTTCTTACACACGGCCTTCTTTGCCAAGGCTTTTGCTAGCATGGGTGGGAGAAAAAGGGGAGAACCTGCTCTTTTCATCAAACGTAGCATGAAATCACACGCCCATCTTCCACAATAACACTGTTAAAGGAGTATTCCTTCCTCCTCCTCCTCCAATTTCAACTAAATGCATTTTGAGACTCCCACTAAAGTGGAAGTATTCTTTACTGTCAAAGCTACATAGAGACCTGGTATTGACTGTGACAACTGGAATAGACAATAGTTTCATGGAATGCTATAAAGTTCTCCAAGGGTCTGAATAATTTAAACACATTAAATATTTTGTATCCAAGGTACCAACTGTGATTTTAATCTACAGAACTCAGCTCAGACGCATCTGCATTCAGCAGTTTCCACTGAAGGAGAGTTGCCAAGTCCCAACCCTTTCAGAAGTTGCGGTCCTTCGTATCTGAAGAAGTTGAGATCAAGGTCAGTCTAAACCTGTGACTCAAAAACACCTTACCATGCTCTTCAGGGAAAGACAGTTTGAATTCAACACAGTTTACAGCCAGGGAAGGGAAAATAGTCTTAGATTTGGCCATCAGTAACCATCCATTTATGAAAGAATTAAACAAGATGCAAATCACATTAACTTGATCAAGTTCCTGTTGGATGTTCTTAGGGGAACTTCTCCGCCTGCAATCCAGCAGAGTTACTCCTTAGCATCCAAAGCAGAATTACTTGGACTTCTTGAAAATTGTTGAAGTCTAGCATAATATAGTGTCAAGCTCCTACAATGCTGACAAACAATTGATCACTTCAACCTAAACAAGACTTAACAGGCTGCGAAGTGTTTCAGGTAGCTGGAACAGCATGAAGCATTTTTTAACCAGTGATCAGGTTCTTGGACTAAGTGCTGACAATGCATGAATGAAGAACAGCAACAAGACTTAACAAACATGATTAGTATTATCCAACCGCTTTGTTATAAATATATTATATACATTCAAACATCACATTAAAATATTATTCCATTACACCAGAAGAGATTAAGGCTTTATATTATTTACAGAAACAAGCAAGCACCTTAAAAAAAAACAAAAAAACAAAAAAAACCAAAATACCAGTCATTGACATTTCCCTTCTAACATTACAAGTTTGATACCTTGAGCTCTTTAATACAGCTATTTGCAATGTGCCCAATGCTAGAACTATTTTAAACATTTATTGTCAGGGTAGGAAACACTTAATAGAAGACCCATCAGCGAGCACTCCACATGAACAAATGCGAGCATGTGTTGTACTGGGTGCCCTCCCTCTCCTCAGAGGCTTGTTAAGTTGAAGGCTTATGCAGAAACAGTTTGCTCAATTCCACGTAGATAGTAGAACAATTTTATTTTAAGGGAAGCTGAAGACACTTGAGGATTCGTGGCCCACTGGTGGAGTGGGATTCTCAAAGTCTGTTCCACATCACATCAATTAGATTTAACATAATAGCGAAGACAGAGCTCTAACTTTATCAATTACTAAGTGCATTGAACAGTGATGATTTTATAGGCTTCCATTACTCTGACACACTGTTTTCATGCAACGTATTTGGACTCAAACATGAAGTGACAAACTGTTGTCACCGTTCCCCCTATAGGTCATAGGCAACAAGCTATTTTTGAAGTGTTAAATGTTGATACAACACATGTTTACTATGCCACCATGTACCAATGGAGTGACTGTCCTGCCTTCTGGCTTGCCTGATAGCCTTATGAGATACAGTGATGAAGCATTTTCTAAGATGTAAGCAGACATGGCTAAACAAAAAGGTGCTCAGTAAGAGTAATCATCTTCATTTCAAGTATTGTTTTAAGAATTAGTTCTTTTCATTACAGTCTGTGTTAGCACTTTTTAGTTTGTGCTTTAGAGTCTGTTACTTCTTTGCAGGTCTTGAATTTGGCTGATGGCTTTATTTATTTTTTTTTAAAAAAACAACATTGGCAACAAGTTAAGGATTGCAGAAGGCTGGCAAAAGTTATTTAATTTTTTGAGCCCATTTCATATCATCTGCTCTTGGCTTCTCCCCAGTAACTCCTTGGATAATGTTCTCCAAACACCTCCAGAATCTTATCTTCTCTAATGGATAGTTCAGCCAACCTAAGTGATTGCAAAGGAAGAAAAGGATTAGTTTGTCATAGCACCCAAAGTTCAATACCTCACAATGTTTATTTCATAACATTCTTTTAATTAAACACAAGGTAAATGTAAGGGGAGTTCAGAAGTGGGCTACTCTATGGCCATTGCAAAGCTATCAGAAAACAGACCATCAAGCTGAATGATTTGTGCTAGAAGCAAGACATTTGTATTAGTAGCACCTTTGAGTATTGAAATTTAAGGAACCAAACAAAACCCCCAACACAACAATTTCAGCTATTTTCCCCCCAATTAGTTTCCCCATCAACAAAGCCAGCTCAGCTTTTCCCTGTGTTTCTCATTAGGGTGTACAGCAAGAAAGTAAATACACACAACACAGCTCTGAAATCTCAAATACATTATCAATGCCATAGTTTCTAGAAAAAAAGAACTAATAAAAAAATTTAAAAAAAGATTTCTGTTTGGGACCTAAACACCACTAAGGCTCAGCAAAGAAAGCAAAGTTTTTTCTTAAACAAAGCCTCATGTTTAGATAGTTCCAACATCAGTTTTCATTTCTAAGGCACTTAAATGTGACCTTGGGCAAAATTTAAGTTTTCATAACTGATTACTAACAAAGCCTCTGATGGGGAAATCTTGTTGTAGTACCATGCTGCCTTTAACAGCAGCTGACATAGGACACTTTCTGAATTAAAAGAGCAGCACCACTAGCAGCACGCTCCCAAAGCTGTACAACTCTGCTATCAGGGCGCTTCTGCTTCCCAGTAACCAGAAAGGCTGTAACAGGGTGATGTGGGACAGGCTTTTACCATTTTATGTAAAAACAGCAGTAAGTGCCATCACGCTCCGCATGCAACAGGAGTTTAATGCATCTTTCCTAGCCTACAGATTTAGGGTATTTTGAATGCTTTATAGAAACGTTGCACTGTACAGACTGTGAGGCTGGAACTCACACCGGCTTAATAGGCCTCACCCTGAATTCAGAAGAGCTTTATGCCTCAACTTTTAGGATACTTATTAGCACATTAACTTGGTTTTCTGATACTGTATTTTGATGCCAACCTAACTACGTGTAACTGATAGGAGAGTGCACAAAGAAGCAATTTCACAGGGTTTTATTGCATAGTAATTTTAGGCCTCTGTTTTATTAAATAGTTGTCCTGGTTTCGGTTGGGATAGATTTCATTTTCTTCCTAATAGCTGGTATAGTGTTATGTTTTGGATTTAGTATGAGAATAATGTTGATAACACATTGACGTTTTTAGTTGTTGTTAAATAATGTTTAGTCTAAAGTCAAGGATTTTTCAGCTTCTCATGCCCAGCCAGCAAGAAGGCTGGAGGGGCACAAGAACTTGGGAGGGGACACAGCCAGGGCAGCTGACCCAGACTGGCCAAAGGGGTATTCCATACCATGGGATGTCATGCCCAGCATATAAACTGGGGGGTACTTGGCCAGGGGGGATTGCTGCTCGGGAACTAACTGGGCATCAGTTGGTGAGTGGTGAGCAATTGCATTGTGCATCACTTGTTTTCTATATTCCAATTATTTTATTATTATTATATTTATTATTACCATTATTATTATTTTCTTCCTTTTTTTTCCTCCACTGGGGGAGCTTAGTTGCTGGCTGGGGTTAAACCACAACAATTGTAAAACTAGGAAAACCAAAAGAAATCAGCACTGGTAAATGTTATTTCCCTGCAGAAGTTTTCCTACAACCAGGAAGAGATGGATGTACACAGGGTTATATCAGTTATCCCACACTTGGAGAACTGTTCCATAAGCACATGTTACAGTTCACTCATGTACATTTCTGGAAAATGGAAGACAACACAACCAAAGGAGAGGCAGGAATGAAGAAGTTGTTACCACAATGGAAACTGTGAGCTAGCAGCAGCGGTTCGTGTTAGAGGACAGAACTAAAACGCAAGATAGCACAGGCAAGACTGGAACATGGGAAAGCTGCCGCAGAGCCAGCTCTGCCAGGTTTTAGTACCATCCCTACAGCAGTGACACAGCCAGAAGAAGGGAAACAACTGTTCTTGCTGGTGATGTCTTGGACTACGCGTATAGCTATTAGGGACAGAATACTAAAGGGAGAGAACGTTCGGGATATTCACTGCTGAAAAATACCACATTTCTAGAGAGCTAGATTGTTCCTAATCAGACACAACTACAGCTTCAACAACCTACTGAAACAGGCGCTGTTTTCAACCACCTTCAGCAGTTGGACATGACCTTCCCTAGCTCACTTGCGATCCGGCAGCTCCACTCAACTCACTGTATACTGGTGCCCTTTAGGAAATCAGCCCATGCAATTCTCATTAACACAGCCATCACCCCTCAAGGAATGGATGACTCCTTCCTGGTGTCTAAAAATGGCAGTCAGTCCGAAAGCTTTAACACTGGGAATGCCAGAAAGCTCCGTTATCTGATACCTTCCCTGGCAATGATACAGTGGCAGACATTTAGGTACACAGGTCAGCTCTGAAACCAAGTATATTCTTTGGACTTGGCTGTCTACTCTCAAGTCACTAGCAAGTGCATTACAATAACTAGTCCTATTTTATTCTGTAAAGGCCCCTTTTAAATAGTGTATTGATTGCGTATTTCTGTCTGCCTCCTCACTTCTACCCTAGAAGAAAGAGAATTAGGGCTGCAGAAACACTTTCCTCCACTGGAAAATCCAAGTATACAATCTATCATGCTGTGTTATGCCAGGCTAGTATGGTATCAACACTTAGAAAAAGCATGGAGTGAACAGAAGCACATGCTGGGTTGTTTGGTTGTTTTTTTAATGAGAAAAACCACAACTAGCCCAAGACTGCTAATAATGGTCAGCTTTAAACTTTCAGGACATAATAGGACTGAAAAAAAGCTCTTAGGGTGGCAAGAGTTTTGTCAAGTCACGTTTTGTCAAGTTACGCTTCTTAACTGTACCGTGTTTTTACATGACATTCTGGTTATCAGAACTAGATTTGTTTCTTGGCAGAGATTTCAAAACCGACATAAACTGTTGGTCAAAGCCAATGACAGAATGAAGAACCAGAGTGGTTTATTTCCAGCTGTTTCATTAATTTGATAACTTATTCAGGATTGCGCAACACTGGTGACTGAGTATACCCTGCCTGTACAGTGGGCATAAAATTGAATATAGACATAAGAGGAACCTAAAGCCAGTTTTCTGCAAGCCTGTTCACTCCTCTGCCCCAAATCAGAATGAATGAATGCTGAAAATCCAGAAGCCTTGCTTTAGAAATAAGCATTCAAGGTAAGTTGCACTTGCAGATGATAGGCTCTTTTGAAGGAACAGCACCTTTAAGACTTTAATGAACAAAATCCATTACTAGCATGAGATTACCAAGGTATCATGCGATCGGATCTCAGTACCACTGACTATCCTATCAGGCTGAAAGTTAGCTTTTAGCAAATCACAAATCTTCCCCCCACATTTTTTACGCAACAAAACCAACTACAGTTTTGCTAAGAGCTTGTGCGGCTAAGAGCACAGTTAACTTCACCATGTCATTTTCTAGGTCTTTAGAGGCTGTCACTAAATTACATCTTGGCAGGTGAATTGCACTAGACTACTGAAGAGAGCTTGCAGTATGAACCAGATGGCAGTACCAGTTGTAATGCAGAAGTACGTCTCGTGTGGAGACACATGATGGATCCTGTGATGCTTCCGTGGCAGGATAACATGCCAGTCCTGTAGAAATATGACCCAGCGTGGAAGACCAAAGTACGTGTGAGACCACTTGTGAATCTGGTTCGTCATGGTTATGAAGATGATAAGGGCAAAGACATAACACTCCCAAGGACATGTTTCATATAATGCCTCTGCAAAACAAGATATGTATCTTTAAATACCATTTATGAAAAGGTAAATCGCTACTAGGAAAATGAAGTCTTGCCTAGACAGAGCTGCCTGGTGATGGAGGAACTAACAAAGGCCTCAACGAAGCTGCTTTGGCAGAAGTGTCACAAGAGCCAGTGAGCCATAAGCAATTCCAGAATGTCACAGGACAGGCTGGTAAGTGCCAATGTCTGTCAACTTGCCATAAACAGGAAGTCAAACTCTGAGTTTACCATCTATAAAATTAAATTAGTCCTTTAATTCTTGCACTTCTAGTTTGCAAATAAAGTACTTTTACACAGAGATGAAGCATTTTTATACACTTTAGAACAATGAGTTTCCCTATATGCACACAATTTGATCCCTCTTACAAAAAGAGTATTTACTGTAACTTCTAATGCTTCTTTGCAAGACTCTTCAGCCACAGATTCTCTGCTGAGCTAGAGAATCTAGTTGTCCCACCTTCTAGTTGCCCCACCTTCAAGAAGAAAGTTTCCTTCCCTCCTCCCAGGAGCATCATGCTTCCAACAGCTATTACTTGTCATCTCACATTCATTGATTTCTCCTAGCTTCACACAGACAAATGTTCATCTAAATATCAACAAAAATGCTAAAGATGCAAAAGTCAGAAGTTAACAACTTACCTGGGGAAAAAGAAACAAATTTGTACGCCATGTTTGCCAATGGGACTAGTGTCATAAAGCAGTTGTCTCCATTGGTCTCTATAAAATCATGTCTGGTAATTGCTGTAGGGTCAATATGATGTTCTCTAAAGGGTCTGATGAAAGCCTGAAAAAAACCAAATTGATAAACACAACACCATGGCTCAATAATGATCTTGGAAAGAAAAATATAAAAAAAACCCCAAAACCTCGCATGCATTCAAATCTGATGACAGAGTTTAAGAGAGTTCCATCGTACAAAGCACATAAGCAGGATTCAAACTTTTGAGATGACAACATTTCAGATAATTCAATTTACACTGGCAAAGCAATTCAGTTCCCAGACTCAAATACAGTTTTTCACTGCTTTTCAGTTTTATTCTTCTTAATTTTCACTTAGGACCTTTAGTCTCTAGATCTCAAAAACAAAGCATCAGCATCTTAATTTCACAGACAAAATAAGCCTGTGAAATTCACAAATACCAGTCACTTGCTAAGCAGCATAAACCAAGAAAACACTAAAGAAAATTGAAAATTCAGCCTAACATTTTGTATAGGCTACAGATGACAGCATTAGCAGACTAAATGCAAGTTAAATGACTGGACAAATCAATGTAAGTCAAAAAGAATATACAAAAGTCTCCTCTAGGAGTAGATATCACATCTGAATACACAATCTCAGAGGAGACAGAACAAAGCTGATAGGACCGGGACAGTAAAACAAATGTACTTGTTTGCCTTAAACACATACATCATGCACAGTCTATGCAAAGGTGTCCTGTGCATAGGCTCCTGCAGTGCCTTTGTTTTTTTTTTTTTAAACTATGGTCCAGATACAGGGATTCAAAGACTACTAAGTCTACTGAAGGTGAACAAAAATAAGCCTAAAACCAACAATCTTAATTCTGCTGGTTTAGTTCATGTATTTCTGGATAATTACAAGGAATATCCCATATACTTTTTTTTTTTTTAAAGAGATCCTCCTAATAGAGCACTGTGAGGAGTAAGTAATGGTAGCCATGAAGAAGTTTATTTTAAAAAACAGATTATCGCTTATTATAGAAGTCAGTGCACCCTCCACTAAGCATCTGGGATTTGTAGCTGTATTGGGTTTGCGTAGCAAGGTTTTGGTAGCAGGGAGGCTACAGGGGCAGCTTCTGTGAGCAGCTGCTAGAAGCTTCCCCCATGTCTGATAGAGCCAAGGCCAGCTGGCTCCAAGACGGACCTGCCGCCAGCCAAGGCCGAGCCCATCGGCGACAGCGGTGGCGCCTCGAGGAGAACACATTTAAGAAGGGAAAAACAAAGCTGCTGCAGCACAGAAACCGCAGGCAGAGAGAGGAGTGAGAACATGTGAGAGAAACAACCCTGCAGACACCAAGGTCAGTGAAGAAGGAAGGGGAGGAGATGCTCCAGGCGCTGCAGCGGAGATTCCCCTGCAGCCCATGGGGAAGACCATGGCGAGGCAGGCTGTCCCCCTGCAGTCCATGGAGGTCCACAGGGGAGCAGATCTCCACCTGCAGCCCGGGGAGGACCCCACGCTGAAGTAGGGGGATGCCCAAAGGAGGCTGTGACCCCGTGGGAAGCCCGCGCTACAGCAGGCTCCTGGCAGGACCTGTGGCCCCATGGAGAGAGGAGCCCACGCTGGAGCAGGTTTTCTGGCAGGACTTGTGACCCCACGGGGGACCCACGCTGGAGCAGTCTGTGCCTGAAGGACTGCAGCCCGGGGAAGGGACCCACGCTGGAGCAGTTCATGAAGAACTGCAGCCTGTGGGAAGGACCCATGCCGGAGAGGTTCATGGAGGACTGCCTCCCATGGGAGGGACCCCACGCTGGAGCAGGGGAAGAGTGTGAGGAGTCCTGCCCCTGAGGAGGAAGGAGCAGCAGCAACTGATGGCAACCCCCATTCCCCATCCCCCTGTGCCACTGTGGGGGAGGAGGTAGAGAAAATCGGGAGTGGAGTTAAGCCTGGGGAGAAGGGAGGGTTGGGGGGAAGGTGTTTTAAGATTTGTTTGGTTTTATGTCTTATTACCCTACTCTGACTTGATTGATAATAAATTAAATTACTTTTCCCTAAGTCTAGTCTGTTTTGCCCATGGCCGTAATTTCTGAGTGATGTCCCTGTCCTTATCTCGACCCATGAGCCTTTCGTTGTATTTTCTCTCTCCTGTCCAGCTGAGGAGGGGAGTGACAGAGGGGCTTTGGTGGGCACCTGGTGTTCAGCCAGGGTCAACCCACCACAGTAGCCGCAGATGTATTGTACATCTCAAATCTAAATCTTCAGTCATCACCATTCTAATACTACTACATTTACAATAGGGGCCAGTAGCACAGAGAACTGCAAAGATTCCTTACTGAAGCATCTTCATGTTTTACAAAACAGCTTTTAGAGTTTAGCCACAGGAACAATTTGCCACATCTCTGTGTTTATTGGCCTTTTTGAAGATCTAGACTAGTCTAGCCAGGTTTCTATGCTTGTGGTATCACAGACCATTCCCACAGTACCTTGGGAAGGTTTGCAAACACTGCTATTGCAAAACTGTGTGCAAACCTTAAACAAGGTGAAAAAATGGAACAGTGTCACCTTGCACATGTCACCTAGGGCAAGTGTAAACATGGCACTTTACCAGCAATATACCGTGCCATTTAGCAGCAGAGGGTTCTGGAGGTGGGGGAGCTGGTTACAATGGCAAGACTGCAAGAAGGAGACAGCTTATATACACTGTCCAACACAGCTGGGAATACCAGAAGCATTTCAGAAAAGTATTTCTTAACTTTTTCTAGCTTAAGGATAAAAATCTCAAACCTTTCCAACTATGGGTAGCTCCACAGATCCCCAGGTATCTGCTCCCCAGTGAAATAATCCTGATAGAAAGTCAGCCGTAATAACTCCTGCAACTTGAATGAGGAGAGAGATAGTTAGATATACATAAGCATTTTTACTGATGTATTCACATTTTATACTCATTTTACAAGTTTACTTGTTTATCTACCTCTTAGATATTTACAGCCACATGAGATCTATCCAATCTGAATAAACATAAGGCCAGGCAACTAGGAAAAAGAGGTTAACAAGACACCATTTGGGCAGTTACAATCTTCACTAAATCTGTAGCAAGATTTTGTGTTTAACCCATCTTCTATAGAAGAGCTTGACAACTCTTCACAATTGCTGGTATGGAAAATACTAGTAAGTTAGAACTAAATCACTCAGATCTGCCTACCTTCTTCTTCAGTAGTGTTTAACAGATTACTTGGCTATAAAATAAACAGCTGCTAAAGCCATTCCAACAGATAATACTATCTGCAGACCCTTCCTCTTCTCCCTTGGTCCTTTATGTCTGTATACAAGCAGCACTGAACTCCAATGACTACAGATAAGCACTAATTAAGAAGCCACTCCTGGGTACAGCAATACTATTTACAAAATAAGATTGGAACATCAAACAACTTCCAAGACTGTGGCATCTGCAAAGCTATAGGCAAGGCCCCCAAAACCATGCTAACTATTCTCTGTAAGAGACACTGTACACTTGCAATATTTGCATACTAAGTTAGATACATCATTAAACAGAATTTGTTGCAACAAGTATAAAGATTTTTCTAGCTGCCAACCACAATAACTTTAAAACTGTTGTCAAGTAAAGGCGATTTTCAGTTCTCGCACATAACGTCCCATTTTTGCCTTCATGTTCTGGATAATCTATCTATCCAAGTTTCTGGCCAATCCTGACATTTAAAAGTAAGGACATAAGACATGTTATTTGATCAGAACAGCTCTATATTTTCCAGTTAGTCATAGATCTGTCAGATGGTGTTTAACAGACACCTATAACTCTTCACCTGCAGAAGTCGTCCGACTCCCAGGCTGCCAACCCCTTCAGTAATGAAGTCTCCAACACAGTCTGAGATACCCTCCTGCATGAGCTCTACTGCCAGGCTCTTCATGCTTTTGATGAAGAAAATTCAGAGAAGATTACCGAAGAAGTTCCCTTGGTTTTAATGGGGAGGCCAGGGGAATGTGGCACACAGCATTAGCAATGTGGCTATAGCAATGCAGCAAAGAGCGAGATACTGCCTTGGGAGCTCTACGCTTGAGGGATTTAAGACTGTCAGACCCTGCCCTTCAAAGAACAGAAACACCAGGAGGTACCAGTTCAAGCCTGCACATCTTGCTCGAAGCACGTTTCAAGAGGGATTAACCAGGTCTAGATGGAGTCTAGATTTGCTGAAGAATGAACCAGACTAAGAATCGGGATCCTTTTTCACCACAGTGCCATCCTTCCAGGTTAATAAAAATATCAGAAAGATCTTTCTGTTCCTTTTTTCTGAGATTGACCACCCAGTGAATATGTATACAAGCATACCTGGTGATTGTGGAGCCAGCATTCAGGCTCTGAAAGGGGAAAGCAGCACACACTTCTTACCTGCAGGTCTGGTTAAAAGAATTCTGTAGAAGCATGACCCAGATTTCAAAATAGCTACTGCGGACTGTGCAAATATGATATACCTGGGAATTGATAGCATCTGATCTCAGTGCAAATCCCTCAAAATCATATACAAAGTTCATGCCAATTAAAGCACTATAGACTGATCTTGCAGTCTATTGTTAAATGAGTCACAGCAACAGGAATACAAAGATTATGTGTTCAAAACGTATGTTTCAAAGCAGCTCAGTGAGCAATTCCCTACCCTCATTTGGTGCTCAGAGCATAAAGCACAGTCACTTACTATTGGCATGTCTGGCAGTTCTCAGAGAAGCCTCCGAGTCCATGGAAACCACAGAAGTAATCACAGGGCCAGATCAGAGTGGCTGCAACATGGCTCTTTAGTTTTCCCCAGATATTTACAAAAATCGGGTTGTTTACAGAAGTCACCCATTGTAACATAGTCTTTGCACCATAAACAGCAGGCAGTTGCAAAACTAGAGACAATGCAGAAAATTGATTTTTTTGCTCTGCCTGCCTCACCAACTCTTCTTCAGTTGTCTGTGAAGCTAGAATTCCTGGCTTTCTCCTCCGCTAGCCAGCATTTGTTTCTCTATGTGTCTGAAGACTTTCTTCAAGCACAGCTTCTCATTTATAGTATTGAGGCTTTTTGTGATGCGCAGGTACCCCTCTGCCTGGTAAGCTGTTAGGCAAGACAATTCCAACTCGCTTGTAACCCAACCCAAAAGTTAAAATTGTTAGTATACTGGTTCACCTTGCTTTGACTCCAAGGCATCTTGTTACTCCTCCCTTTCTCACAGAAGCTCAAAAGCAATCCGAGATATGCCAGGAAATAAAACAAGAAATGAGCATCTTTCCCCATAAATCACACAACTTTTATTTACCCTGGCCATGATCTGGACTTTGCCCGATTTTCCTACTCCAGTCAGGATACTTAAGTCAGCTGCCTTGACAGTCCAGTTTAATGAAGTTCTTGTAACATTAGCAGGATTGCTAAAGAGCAGGTAATTTTTAGAACATGAAAAAGGACAAGGTTGTTTTCTTACTATTGATCAAATGCTTTTCATCTTCAGGGCACAGCAGTTACCTACAGTGCATGCAGCACAGCGTATTTCAGATATAGCCCTCCTTGTGGTTACCTTTTGCTTAGCTGATCCCTCACCTCTGCAGTCCTTCCCCTTGCCTTTTGTTTTCAAAAAGGGAGAAGAAATAAAATCAGGATTAGTGTGGCACCGTTCCTACGCCAAAAGGCTTTCTTTTCATATTATAAATCATTCCCCACTGCTGAATCCACCGTCTAGTTGGCCTAAACTCTTAAATACAGCAGGACACACTTCATCCTTTATGTATCGCCTTATGATACTGAAGACAGCTTATTTTTTAAGCAGTAAATTCTGCACATTTGTTTTTGTTTCAGACCACACATGTAAGCTACAGTGAGACAGGGTGGAGCACAATAGCTTTTTAGATCTGCACCTAGCAGCTGAAAGAGCAAACAGCCTTGATTCAGGGGGAAGATAGCCAAACAACACTTCGCTTTACAACAACTAAAATACCATTCTTGCTGAGGTAATCACCCTATTAACCCACATCGCCTCCAGCACTCTGCATTATCAGAGCTTGAAATAACAGCGGGAAGAACAACAAAAATAGAGGCAAAATACTGACAGTTCAATAGATATTTTGCATGTTACTTTGATGTCTGCTGGTAGAAAGCTAAGAGGAAAGAATGAAGGGTGCCTGAAGCAGTGCATTATACTAAGGCAATCTGAAAAAAACCTAACTACCAGAAACCGTATTTCAGCTGTATTGCAGAAGGGCTGGCTCACTCTTCAGTTGCGTACGAGGAGTTGTAATAAAAGAGCAAAAACTGTACCAAAGGTTAGACATGACTAGCATCATAACACTTAGTTTGCAACCTGTCTCCAGACTCAGAAGGCACATCAGACAGCAGTGAATTGAACTCGATATTCTCATATACCTAGCTAGCACTGCCTTTAGTTAAAATGGGAAAACCAAGGCACAGGTGTTCAGCTACTTCTCTAAGGTGGTGTAAGATCTTGATGCTCCTTCATCAGGGTTGGGAGGGTGAGACAAGATTGACAGCCCTGAACATGAATCAAGAGTTAATCATAAAGTCAGAAATAGCAGGATATCCACAGTATAGCTATATATGAACTGCAGACGGTAGATTCACACACATTAGAAGCAACATCAATAAAGCATTAGAGAAATACTGCTCTGAACACATTAGTGTCACTCCAGCCTGCCGAGTGGTGGGATCAGCCCGTCTATGGCTTAAGTCTGAAGAGGAGGCGAGTACTTAAAAAACACAGGCGGAAGGGAAGAAGGCGATGCAGTTGAGGAAGCTGTAGAACTTGCTCAGAACACCAGCATTTCTTTGTGTTGGAAGTAGACTGCTGAATCAGGAGAAAAGGCCTAGCATAGAGGGGGACCAAAGGTGTACGAACGAACTTCAACCGCTAGCAGATGTTTTCAAGTAAGCGAACACATGACTGACATCCACATTTGCTAGCATGGCTGTTCTTTTCCAGCCGCGCCGTACTTGTGATCCTTTGCGTGGGCAGGCCTACAGGCACAGCAGCACCCTCGGGACACGGCCGAGGAAGCAAGTGCCGCTTGCCTGAGTCAGGGGACGTGTCCCAGCACGACCGCTGGCACCCAGACAGCCAAGTCACCTGCCGGGCGGTGGGTCGCAGGGCTTGAGGCTCAACCGGCCCAAACATATAACCAACACAAGGTGGCTTTGCTCCCGCTTGTGCTCTGTTCAGAAACCAGGTAATACGTAGGGGTTTGTGTCACAGAAAAGCCTCCTCTTCCTTGCTGAAGTACCAAACTGAGAGATGACAACTTGCAACCTTCACGAAGGGCTGGCTTCCCTTGTGAGCGACTCACACGTCGCTTCCCGCGACCCGGCTGCTCCCAGGCTCGAGCGGAAGGAAGGCAAATCAGAGCGGGATATTTGAGGTACAAGGTGTTCAAGACAGAAAACTATTTTGCATGTTTCCAGTAAGTTGTACTTCACTGAAATTTTACAGACCCAAGCGTAAGCCTGTCTTTGCATAGATAGAGTTCTCAAATTATAACCCAGAAGCCTTACAGTAGAGTATATAGAGTTTCATATTTACTGTAAAAATTCAGTTAGAGTCTCTGGAGGAAAAAAAGAAAAACAAACCAGCACAAGATGTTATTAAATAACGTAATGCTATTGTGCAACATCGTTGAGAAGTACAGCCACTTTTAATCAGTGACTGTATGAACTAGTTCGAGCACTAAAGACTCAGAGGAGCGGCTAATTCCACAACAGGAAAATTGGTTTCTAAAAAATCAATATGCTAAAGTGACAGTGGTTTGTTACTTATATGCTTATAAAAATAAAATAAAAATAAAATGCCTTAGTCATCTGCATTCCACATTTAGCAGCTTTCAGTACAGAGAAGGCAGGGGTTTGGTACTGTGGCAAGTTTGGAGGCTACGAAAATAATCCCTGAACATTTCAACAAGTATAAAAAGTGTAGCAGCTTAAAAGCAAAAAAGAAGAGTTAATAATTTTGGCTATTTAAAGCTGAGAAACATCCAGTCAGAACTGAACCTAACAGTGCAAGTGAGCAGAGAACACAGCTGAACTATGAAATAAAAGGTGGTCCTGGATATTTTATGTATTATTATATATAGTAGTTATATTACATTATAACTGGGTTTTCAAATAAGCTATGTCTATAATACATGCACTCCAGAGATGGGAAAAGTCTATCTTAAGTCACACAAGCTTATTTGGCAAGATACAGCAGACATCTCTTCTCCTTCCCCTGTATGCTCCAGTTACTCCCCGCCATGGGAAAGCCCTATAACCCACTGCCTCCCAGCAACACCACCTGAGAACGGGCCACATCTCTCACCTCACCTCTAACTGTGACAGACCTGAACGCCAGCCTCAGGGCAGAAGCCACGCAGCTTGTGACACTGCCAGAAGCTACCAGTAAAAGGAGATCCCCAGGGAATCAGGGTATCGTCTCCCCTGAACAGCAGCAGATCCTAAAGCAAATATTCATCTACCAAAAAGCATGACTTGGCTAAGAATCGCTACCTGATAAACTTAATGATAGGAAGTGTCAAATTTTATTTTCATGTCTTTAGTCTTAGTCTATTAGCACAAAGTAAGCTATTCCTACTATTTCTCCAGCTGATGGGAGTGCTTGCGAAGCACCTGGCACATTTAAATGACAAAATCCTGACAAATTTACCTAGGCCCCAGGTTCTTAAACAAAAAGTACCATTGTGTGTACTTCTTCCCGAAAATGCATTACTAGAAAAAGCAATTAAGCCACCCCAGAAGAAAGTGCTTAAAAGAACGGAGAACAATGGGTACTAAATGATAACAAAGAGCAAATTTTTCCTCACTAAAAAAAAATAAAAATACTTTCATTAGTATGACTAATCAAACTAATCCTCTGGTTTCATCCATTTAAAGTGCTCCCAGGAATGAAGCAGGGTGAGCTCAGCTCTCGGGAGCACGGGGCAGTTTCGTGCATGCAGGGTGGCACCCAGAGGAGGCCTAATACCTGAACACTTGCCTGGCGGGGGACATAAGCAGTCGTAATGCCGGTTTTGTTCAAGGCCGGCACTCTCTCACCGAAGCGGATCGCTCTCGCGCCACTTGCTGTAACCCGCTCCATCAGGGCAACACTCCAACACGTGTTTGTGTTTTGAAGTGCACGAGGCGCTATTCTGAGCGAATCAGGGCCACTGAGACCCACAGTTCTTAAATCCTGGAGCCAAAGTCCCCTGCAACTTTAAGAGAGCCCCTGACAACTCAGCAAGCACACAGAGCTTTCTTTGTCCCAGACCCCGCTGCTGACATAAAGAGCAATAGCACGTCCACTGCCCACACCAGCGGCAAAGCACAGACGGGGCCGGACCACCAGCTTCCCTCCGCTACCAGGGTCGGCGGTCTCAGGCAGGGAGAAGGGCTCATCTCCACCCCATCAGGGGACAGCCTTCACCCACCCTGCCCGAGAACAGCTGCTGGCGCGCTCGAGAAGTTCGTCCCCTAATCCACGTTACATGAAGAACAGGCGACTGGTGCCAACACCACCTGCCCGAGTGCAAACCAGCAACTGCACTCCGTAATTCCGCTTTCAAGGCCAACAGCCTCCAGCATCCTTTGGTGCCAGAAAGACCCGAGCTCCTAAGTTAACACACACACCTACTACAAAATGGATCAACAGAAGACAATATAATACAAATTGTGTCAGTGCAATGCAATTTTATTTGTGCAATACAAAGTGTAACAAAATGTAGAATCAAAGCTTGGCCTATTTAATCACAGCTTGCGGAGTCTCCATCTTTAAGAGATGATACAGTTTAGGATGGACAACACAGTTACCTACAGCTGTGAAGTAACTGATAGTTACTTCAGGGGGGGTAAGACAGCAGGCAACAAAGATTTGGCTTATTTGGACCAACAATGAAGTAAAGGATAATTTTGCTTTGTTAACTGAGGTTTCCCTGGTGTAATTTTGAGGACCTTTTAGATCAAAATTTCAAGTGGAAATTCATTTTAATGTACAAAGTGAATCCAAAGCGAAGTGACATCGTCACAGTTCTGTCTCTTGCTGTAGGGCATCAGGACTTTGAAGCGGCTGATCCACATGCACAGCAGTCCATTTCATAAAGCATTGATGGTCTCTAGAGTGCTTTTACTCCAAGGTGTGCCAGAGCTTTCATATGTATTACACACTCATCATTGGCCCTGCAAAGCAGCTAACCAAGTGCAGCTCTGCAGAGCTACTCAAGCTTGAAACAAAAAGGTTTTGGGCCTTGATCAGAACAAGTTTCTGTTTTGAAAGTGAACTAAGCGATTTCTTTCTGCATGCTCTCTCTGGCTAACCCACAACATCTGCAATAACGAAACGTGTACCTCAAACAGGTTTAAAAAATTAGCTTCCCATCTCTCAAGTCAGCAATGATTAATTTTATCTTGTGTTGTGTCACGAGATGTTTCTAAAGATATCTGCCTTACGTGGGGCAGTTCTTACGAATATGAAGAGGTTACAACACAAACTTAACTGATTTTTTTTTTTTAGGCCACAATAAACCGTATCTATTAAGAACAAACGTGGCTGCAGATAAAAGTCAAATGTCAGAAACAAGTCAACCAGTTTGGAAAAAAGGCTTTAAAACCCTATACAAAGATATGAGGGAGGCAAAAATGAAAACCAGAATCCATGGTGTAACTTGCCAAACTTTTTATCTAGATGCTATTAATATACCACCTATATATACACACAACTCATGTATATTGAATAATAAGCTGAACACCACAAACTCACCTGAAGGTATAAGAGCTTTCAAGCCTAATCCTACATGTTTTGGTGAGGCTTTTCTGCTTATCACACAAGTAATACTTATGCCAGCCTTGTCCCCAGCACTACCGAGCTTCTATTACAGTGGCAGAGGCCGCTCTAGTTCTGCAGTACTGCTAGGGTGGTGTCCCACTGCAGCAGAACAGTTCAGCTGCAGCTGAAAAAAATGCAGGTATTAAACCTCCATCACACCCAGCCTTCCAAACCAAGGCTGCCCTGGAGTTAACCATGTGCATGCAAATAAAATACTAAATTCAAATCTGCATAATTGCTAGCTTGCACGAAGAGGAAAATTTTCATAGCACCTCAGCAGCAGAAGATACTCAGAATAGGGCATGACTGGATTTAACACAGAAACAACAAAATATATCCATCCTCTGCCCTCTCTCTCTCTCTTTTTTTTTTTTTTGATAGTGAGGAGGAGAAAGGAATTGCCTCATCTCTGCTAAACTAGCCTGGAAGACGAGAGACTAGCATGCCTTTTCCTTTCCAGCAAGATCATCTTTAGTCAGCAGAAAACCACCCAGTTCAAAAGGTATTCTAAAACAACGCCATAAAGTTCTCTCCTCACTCCACAGCATGAGTACCCGTAGGTGATTCAGCACAGCAAATGACAGCATGCCACACGAGTTCATTTCTTAGCAGACTGCCTGCTCACATCACATAAGGAAGTGAGTGCTTTCAGACTGCCAGCAAGAGGAGGATCAGATCTTTTTTGTCCCAAGAATTTCTAGGTTAAGGTATTTACAATATTACCCATGTTACAATTACATGTGCCTTTAAAGGCATGCAAAAAGAAGATATAACACTGCCTTTAGTTATAGATATAGGGTTTAAGTTAGGTGAAATGATGCAGAAGATTCAAACTACTCCCTATTTCTTAAAAGAAAATACATATTTACATAAGAGTACACAGGGGTCCCAACAATGCATCTTAACAGGTCTGTGCAGCAGATCAGATCCAGCCCATGGGATCACTGATCACCTTCAGATTTCCAAAGAGCTGATGTGAACTTGATCAACAGCTATGTATTTAATTAGCAGAATGTTTATTTTGTGATCTCAACTCAAAGGTCAATATTCCAATCTAAGCTTCAGGAAAGCTCTCCATAGGAACACATCTGACAATGTCTGTGACTCAATATTCCCTTTCTTACCCGTTGTACTGCATGCTGTATTTATGAATCAGGACATTTATGGAGATGAGTTTCACAGAACTTAACAAAACCTAATCATCACTGGGAATTATAGACATCATTCACACTTTACCTGGAGAAATAATGTATCGAAGGAAGACAGCAAAACAAGACAGCATGCAGCATTTATTATTTTATTGCACTTATTTTTGTACATATTATCAGTTATTTCCACACTACTTTATTTACACAGAATCCGGATTCTGCTACTTTAATCATTCACTACAACTTAAATAATATTATCAGTGAATTGGCTGCTTTATCAGTTAAACTGGTAACCAGGATATCAGAGGACTCAAGCTTTTATCAATATTAACTTTGAGATGAAAGCCAGCTGCAAGCAGATTGCCCTACAGGTTAACCATCATTACTGATTCTCTTGTCTATATCTGTCCTCATCATAATGGAGCAGTTCTCATGCCATGTTCTCCTCCATTCCTCCCAACACCTCCACCTCATCAGCTGAGAGTAGGCATGACTAAATTAGCCCAATTGAGCTGGTATGATTCATAGTGGGAGGACACTGCTTCTCCCTTAGCCCCAATACAAAGCCAGTAACCTTTAAACAGCCATCAGGAATTGCCACTTCTCAGCTTTGGCAAAAATTCATAGTATCTATCATACATCACTGTTTGAATTTGCTGTTGTGCTTTTGCTTCTTTTTTTTTTTTAAATCATTAGCAATTTACAACAGTGATTATGAACAAGTACCATTCTCTTCTAAAACATACAAGACTTCACACAGTTTATAGAAAAGTTACTTTTATTATAAAGCATGGAAGCTCAACACCTGTAGGTAGCTTATACAGTGTCCTAATGAATGACACCATTTGTTCTCCTTTCAGTTAAAAAGGCAATTCATATAAAAATACATAAATATTTATACACACCCAACACAAGTTAATATTGCATTCAATATGCATTGCAAGTACAGCAGACAACTGGTGAAACGCTGAGTTACTATTCTCCTCCCTCTCTCATCCCATATTGGAAGTTTACCAAAAAGTTATGAAAGGTATGCCTTGCAGATCTGACTCTTCCGATTTCTAAATTTAATCCTCTTTCCTTTTCTGACGTCCCCTCCCACACATACATACACGACCATACAGCTACCAGTAACATTTGCTGCCCAGATAATGCCAACAGACTGAATCAGCCACAGATGACCACCTGCTTCAGCTCAGCCTGCTCCACTGCCCTCTCTTCTGCCTGTTCTCAAGAAAGTTTCTGTGCAACAGCATTTCAATACTATTCTAATAACACAAGACTCAGGTAAACACTGACATGTTTTGCTCTGAGTGTTAAGCAACATTCAAGTTGTACACAGGTTTAGGCTTTGAATGATGTAAAGAATGCTGCGGAGTCCCTTTTCACCCCCAGCTTATTCTGAGGCAAGTTTTCCCTTCAGCTAATTCCATGCAATTCCTGATTCTATCAGTAAAGCTGCACAGCATCAAACTAGAATCCTTTACTAGTTCTTCCTCTCCTTCACCGAAAAGGTGAAATCACCAACTCACACTGCATCTAGACCAGCTAGCTCTGTACTGCCAAGATCCAGCCAACTTAAATACCTCTACACAACTAAAGCAAATATATGAGACTGAGTTTGCTTGCCTATGCTTCCAATCAAACAAAATCCTAAGAGACCAAGAGTCACTTTTATTACCACAAGAAAAAGCTGCAACTTTTCTTATATTGCTGGAAAAAACATCATCATTCAGGATAAAGGCCAAACTTTACATCCTGACATGAAAGCATAATACTCTAAAATACTTGGGTTTAGTTACCAGTCCCAAGAAATCAAGCCAGTTTGATGCCTGAAACACCTTTTATAAGATTTCTCTTGGGCTTTTGCTTTCTGAAAAGTCCTTGTAAACATTTTTGTTGATCAATGTATTTTGTTTCCAACTCTGACAGTCCTGACAGCTATTTTCCTTCTCAATAGTCCTTACACTTGCAACAACTACGTAAGAACACCAAACGTAAGTAGCTACTTTACAAACTTCACCTTTGAGATACTGCAAAGCCACTGAAATGAAAGACAGAAAGCAGTAACAATTTTTGCAGGTGGTCTCAGTTTCGGAGGCACTACAATTGCACACACACGCACAAACGACCCTCTCCCTTTCCAATAATAAGTCAAGCCTAAAAGATCACACATTTATTTCCACCATTACAACAGTCTTGCCTTGTTCACAGCAGTGAACAGTTCCTACTTACATATCCCAACAATAACAGAGGGTGTGTGTTCCAGTCGCAAGTAGAAGAGAAGATTGTAAAAATTGAAACAGATAAGAGAGAAGCATAAGATGACAGAGATCCATTCTTGTAGTCTCTTTCCTGTTGGAAAAAAAAGGAAAAAAACATGTTTTACTTTTATCTGAGGGGACATTTTAAAGTCTGAAATAATACAGACAGACTATTCTACTGCCTGGATGACTCACTCCGTTTGTCTGACAGGGAACTGAAACAGAAACTTATTTATCCATGGGAGCTGTACGTATTTTGTTAAATGACATTCCTCTTCCCCAAGCCACTACTAACCTCTTCCCTCTGCCCTTGCCCAAGTAACAGGGACAAATTAGACATCATCTCATTGTCCTAGTTTCCTTTCCCCTGTGGTTGCTGGCATAATGTTCCTCTGCATCACATCTTTTTTCATATTTGCATTTCATTCAATATTCAGTGTTGCTGGTATGGCTGAATCTGGGAGCCAATTTCTGGTCTCAGATGCCCTGCAGTTAAATCACCTTATGATCTGTAACATTTAAAATCTCAGAGCTTGTAAATAAAGCTGTTGTACTAACAGGAAAAAGCATCATCCTGTATTTGGTGGCCCTAGAACTGCCTTCCTAACATCGCAAGTATACTTCTTAAGCTTGCTTACTTAACCCCTGCTCTTGTCTTTGCCTTCCTGCTCCCAGGAAGAAGGCTGCGACCTCTCAGCCATTCTGAGATGGCAAGAGACAGAATAAGCAAAGAGAAAGAACTGGCACAAATTCTCTCTTGCTGTACTTTGCTGTACCTTGCTGTACTACTTCGTGCCTCTACAAAAACCTCATTTATTGCCTATAAAAAGAGAACAGACACATCAGAGTATGGTAACGCTTTGAATATTCAGATCAGCAGCAGAAAGCTTCTGCCTGTCAAGCACTGCTAGATCCTCACAAGGCACTGATGCTGAGAGCAAGGGAACGTTCAGTGCAAGACCCGTACGGATTAAGGCATCAGAAACAGACCTTTAATGCCTAAATCCAGGAAGGAGATCTGAGCTGCCACCTTGGCCCAGAAGGGCCCTGGCTGTAGTTAGCTCTTAACACGCTCAGCAGCAGACAGGTCAGTCTTCACCTATTTTAGGGGGCCAGTCAGCACAGCTGTCTCTTGCCCAGGGCTTCCCAGAGCAGTTAACCCTGCAGTCCATCCCCCACTCCCTCCTGCAGCCTTATACACTTTGCACCACTCGAGTTTGAGGCAAAGCAACATGCAGGGGAACAATCAGGAAGGACTACACGCGAGGTGCACATCCTCCCACAGGAGCAGAGGCATACTCACATGTCTGGCATGTGTTCAAGACAGGACCTTTCTTCCTACTACTCCTCTGTGTTGACCTACTGCCTGATCAAATTTCTCCTCCTAAATGCTAAATCAAGTCCTCCTTCTCAACTATACCATGCAATGAAAAGGAAACTAGGAACATCAAAGGAGGATCAGTATTATCCCCAATGTGCCTACAATGCAATATTTTAAAGAAGTGTGAACAAAGACTTTTACAGTTCAGAGTTTTGTTCTAGAAACACCATGAGTATATAAATTAACATCCTCCGCGGTAGCAGAGGAGAGAATTGTAAAATTAAATTAAGACACAAGAACAAGCATATTTCAAGACAGCATCAGGTCACAATGTGGGAGATTCTATAAAGAGATCCCTGGAGTAACGAAAGTAAGAGTTAATTAATTAACACTCACTTCCTGCATGAGAAACCCACAGCCTGATTGGAGGACCTAAGTGGGCAGGTCCTCACAGAACAATTAGCTGACTGCAGGAAACACTAGGCTCCTTACTAGCAAGTCCCACGAGTTCAGTTTATGCAAACACCACTGTACTCTGAACATAGGGATGCCAAGACGACTGGCTGGAGATATCTGAGTCGAGAAATGCAGAGGCTGGGAAGGTCAATCAGTCAAAGGAGCAGAGTCAGCACCAATAACTTGGGTTTAAAGAGCACTCCACTTTAAAAGTACGTCCCACATGAAGGACTAAGGCACCAAAGCCACAAAGTACATGCTTCAAGAGAGTCATATTGACTCTGCACAATTACGTGTGACCCCACTCATGAGAATTCAGTATTTCCACATCACGTGCTTCCACCGTAACACATACTCTGACAATGTTTATGTAAGTTATTTATGTAATGCCACAAAAAAATTGCACATCTATTATCACAGCTCACTATCACTATGTGTATACTACTTCACAGACTTCCCTGAAAGTTCCATCTACAGCTAAAGGTAAGGGTGGCAAATTGTTTGGGGAGGAAAATCTTCTCCTTATGAGCCAGAGCACAATGCAATAGTACGGTTAGTGACTGCTCTTCTGTAAAGCACAAGAATCAGTCACAGCCTGGATCAGAACTGCATATCTAGATCAGCTGAAAGACGTCACACACCACCTTCTCTCAAGGCAAGGAAGTGATGACCAATACAAGCTGAAATGGGCAGACTTGCCCTGAACAGTCTAGAAAACTGAAACCAACTAATGCCTTTGATCTCCTATCATTACTTGGCTCTGTGCAAATAAGAACACCTGCTTTTCCAGTAATTGCCTTGAATATGCAAGCTAAGCTGTTCAGCTGACCTGCTGGACACTGCGAGATGCTGAAAATGTGTCTTCCCTTTCCTAATCCTTCACCTGTGAAGGAATTCAATGGCAAGGCTACCTAGCATTGCTCACACTGTGAGCCAAAAAACAAGTGACGCATTTTATCGTAAGGAGCTTCCAGTTATTTCCATAGCATAACCGAATAGCTGCTGTCACTTCGTTGAGCTCTGACAAAGAGCAAGCTTCAGGAAGACAAGACCAAAACAAAGATTCAAACACCCCTCCGCCCCTTCCCGAGGCGCCAGGACTGGGCACCTCAGAGCAGCTCACCGGGTAAGTGTTCCGAAGCGAAAGCTTGTCGCTACCTTGCTCAGCAACCAAACCTGTGCGCCTGCTTTTGGACGGAAAGGTTAACTTTCTGCCCGTACGTTTTTAAAGGGGAAAGCATTCCTTCCGGGCCGTTTCTACTTTGACGACCTCCACGCCGGCAGCGCGGCCCGTCTCTTAGACCCGCTTTAAGGACCCACGCTCCCCAGCTCTGCCCAGGCCGAGAGGAGGGCGGGCGGGCGACACACCGACGCCGGGCCGCCAGCGTGCGGCATCCCACCGCCGACAGCCCCGGGCC
>NW_010972709.1:9299015-9301348 GCF_000737465.1 Haliaeetus leucocephalus | reverse complement strand
CTGGCAGCCCCGGCGTTTAGGTAATCGTGCCAAGAAAATCATTTTCGGTCCCTCCGTTTGGTACTGCAGGCCGTGCCCCTCCGTGGAGGTGGTTAAAGGCACCCACCGGTGTACTCACGGGTCCCAGAAAAAGACGTTCCAGCACGGGAAAAAGAGCCAGGAAAAAAAAAAAAGCCCCTAGCAATATCTAAGTACTACACCATGCCTGTAAAAAACAATTTCTGCAACAGATTTATTGGAATATCAAATAGAATAGCACTAAAATAAGAACTGTTTCAAGTAATTAAATAGATTTCACTTAAACATTAAAAATAGATCCCTTTACAGAGAGTGAAATACTAAACCAGACACTGTTCAACCCAAAGGTTTGAAAACGATACACCACAGTGAATAAAATGCTTCTCTATGCTGTGACAGCAAGGCCACAGTGGCAGCGAAGCACAACGTCGGCCGGGCCCAGTGGCTGTACCCACCCGAGGCACCTGCGGACCAGCACATCACACCCACCGAGGGGTAAAGGCTGATCCTGTTCCTGCAGGACGCGACACGGGGGCTGCCCTGCGGGCTCCCCCTCCAGAGAGCCGGGAGAGAAATGCACCAAACCACCCAGGAGCTTCCCCAAACTTGACCTAGCTGACAGTCAAGGACTGCTCCGCGCTGTCACTTCACGGTGCTCTGAAATCACTGTGTTTCTGAAGCAGGCTGAAAGGCACGCTGTGTGCCTCCCAGAGTCTGCCCTGCCTTTTGGAGGATCACAAGTTAATTAATAATTAGCCGGAATCATGTGCTCAAATTAGCGGTTCTTAATGAAAAAAGGGCTCAGGAATTCACTAAGTCCTGGACTCATCAAGAGTTTTATATATATATATATATATATACACCTCAAAAGTTCTGGAAACTATAAATGACAATGATTTGCTGCTGACACAGAAGAAGGTATTTATCTGAGAAGGGGATTTTTCTGTTTTCTGTTAATTAGGTCATAAGCCAATTAAAAGGCATTAGTGTGGGGTGCCTCAGTTTGTTGGACCGGGGCTGTGTTTAGACTGAGGGATGGGAGTGTTCTGGCATTGAGGGATGCCGATGTTTTCATTAGACTTTTGTGAGGTTAGGCTTCTCCGACGCTAAGGAGTTTGCTAAGATCCTCTTAGGGTTACAGTGACCTCAATAATGCTAGTACGGAAGTGGTGTAAATGTGAGTGAATTAATGTCAATTCAGTAGGATATGGCACCTTTAAATGTGTTTTGAGATATGTGACCATCTGTCCCCATTATGAATGTGTGAGTTAGGGGAAAGACATAAAGAGTTTTAGTTGAGGTGCGGTTCTTGGGCGTGTTTCCCACGATACCTTCAACATCTGTTAGTCACCTTGTTTTGTCAAGGCAAAAGGGCTGCCACTATGAAGAAAAGGCAGCAAATTGCCAGCCAGGTTTGGCTTTGGATGGGTTATCCAATTTTCTTGGAAAATGATTATTAGTTTTGCCTTGGTGTCGGCTGGAATGAAGCTGCATCCTTCTGTAATAACATCAGTGTAGCTGCCTAAAGACAAACATTGCAAAAGGAAAAAGGTGCTTTGAAGCCCCTTCTGATCTCACCTCAATGCGACAAGACAGAAGACCATCGAGGGGGGGTTGTTCCTTTCCTAGGGACAAACCGACGCTCCGGACACATCTGAAGAATGTTCCTTTTTTTATCATTATCTGGGGGAGGAGGGAGAAACAGTAAGTTAGTTCATAGACTCTGGTGAACCTCCAAGAGCTGGTACAGCCGCCGTACCCCCACACCCCAGGAAAGGGTGAGGGTTTAGCATTGCGTGAGTGCGACGGCTTTTACAAACACCACCTTAAAAGTGATGGATTAGGCAACCTACTGGTGACCTGGTACAGGTATCAGCGTGGCTAGGACAAGGCTGCCGAGACTCTGAAGGGAAGTCTGTATTAAGAGACTAATTCCGCAGGAAAACCTGGATGCTGTTTGGGGAAGTTAAGGACCATATGGGAACACGACAGGCCGTATTACCGTAAGGGGCCCTTCAAAGAGCTAAATGGCTGGCCGGTTTATTCAGGGGCAGCAGATAGCCAAGCCCCTGCCGTGCTGTTCGTTTTCGGCTCCTTCCTGCGAAAGGTCCCCGCTGTCCCTCGGTCCCCTGGGCATCGGCCCCCCGCCAGCCCCCGGTGGCACCGGGTAGACAGAGGGAAGGGAGGGACCCCTACCGGGCACCGGCGGCAGACTGCCCTCTCTCCTCCCGAGACGACATCACCCGCAGCTGCACCTCAGCCAGCAAACCTCTCCTCAAGAAAAAAAACAACTGTGAAAAGAACGGCCCGACGGG
>NW_010972709.1:9298605-9298923 GCF_000737465.1 Haliaeetus leucocephalus | reverse complement strand
GGGAGGGCGGGCGGTCCGCCGGGCCTGGAGGGAGCGTGGCGGGGGTGAAGGCCCGTCCCCTGCCGACACCGCCGTGCTTCGCCTCCGCCCCGCCCTGGAGAGCCGTCCCGGCGACGGGGGGCACGGGGCGGCGGCGGCAGCCGCGGCAAAAACCTTCCGCGCTTCTTGCTGCGCAGCCCGGTTGCCGATGAGTTGTTAGAGGCGTGAGCCGAAGAACGAGGTTTTGGAACGTTCCTCGTGGAAACTCATCCCCTGGTCCTCCGCCCGCCTCCCGCCACCGCCGGCTGCAGCCCCAGCGGCGGGCGCAAGGCGGGCCGG
>NW_010972709.1:9293362-9298595 GCF_000737465.1 Haliaeetus leucocephalus | reverse complement strand
CGAAGGGCGGCCGGTGGTTTCACCTGGCGCAGCCCCGGCCGCTGCCCCCCCCCGCTGCGAATTCGGAGCAGCCGGGTCACCTCCAGTTCTCTGCACGCTCCCCCCTGACACCTCTGTACCCGAGGGCTGCCCACCCACAGGGTCGGCTCGCCCAGGGCCGCGCTCGGGCTCCGTTCCCTCGCCTGCTGCCCTCACTTACGCAATTCTGGTCTCTTCCCCGAGCCACAAGGCACGAAGGGAGCAGAAACTGGCTGCAGCTCCCTTGCTGGACTCTCTCTGGCATGGGAAAGCGGCAGTGGGTGGGAGAGCTGGAATAGCCACTCCTACGGCTCCCGTCCAAAGCCATAAACGCGAAGAGAAGATAGCGACAGGGACCGAGAAGCGAGGTACGCGGGGGACGGCACGCTGCGGCTATGGCCCCCCGGTACCCAAGTCCACCAAGGCCAGCTGCCAGATGACACAGACCAGCCCAGGGGCTGTTCTTAGATGCCAGCACTCACAACCAACAAGTCCTAACTCATTCCCTGGCAGCCCCGCTTTCCCCGTGGTGCTCGACACAAGATGAGAGCAGATTAAAAAAAAAAAAAAAAGTGTTTGTACAATCTAGGGCACAAACCTTTAAAGCTTTTAATGAAGAAAAACCTTTCGGTTCTTCGCTTAAGCCCGCTCTCCTGTCACCCTCTCTACGACTTGCCTCGGTTTATATTGCTCCTGGCAATACACACCATGGCGTTCTAGCTACCTGGCCTGTAGCCTCAGGACCTCTGAATTGTTCTCCTCTTTTAGAAATTTCCTAAATGAATTACCAAGTCCTGTTACTGGGAACTTCTGACTCTTGGCAGGGTATCCTGGAACGATAGGATTCCTGTTCCCTTGATGGATCTTTCGAAAGCTTGGATATGCTAGAAAAAAAGCATTAATATGTGGTCTGTAACAAATTCATCAAAGTCAGATTCTACAATTACCTAGGAAATGTCAGACAACTATGGAGAACTTCTGGAAAGTTAGTGGACAGCAACTTCTCTGCCATTTTGGGGGCAATACAAGGAAACAGGCTACTCATAAAATACAAAGTGCCCTCTTACTGTCCCTGCTCAGAAAGACAGCCCACGTCTTGCCAGCCAAATGGCTTCAGCACGGACTTTCTCTGCAACAGAGGACTGGAGACTGGAGCTTCTGCTTTGTCACTGCTCCCTTCCACGGGCACTCTGGCTCTCCCTCCTTTCCTTTCTTTCACAGAGCCACAGAGCGGGTGCTCTGACCTCCAATTTGCTCTGGAAAATTTTCAGTCTGGTAGGGGAAGGTATTTCGCTCATGTTGTCCCACCGGCTGGAGGCAGTGGTGCCAATCCCCAGGTGTCATCTCTGCAGCACTCGGTAGGGCAAAGAGCAACATGTAGATAAAGCGGGGATTGAGCAACCCAGCGCTGCAAAGGCCAAGCATGCTAGGTCAGAGGTGAGCAGAAAATCAGCAGAAGACCAACAAATACCTGAGCATCACCATGTCACATGGGAACAAGGGGTGAGGGAGCACTCAGGGAGGGGGAGGACTCTGGTCTGTAACAAAAGAACCGAAGGAGGCCAGGAGACATGGCCTGCAACCACCTGGGGAGCTGCCTGCCACTGGGGACTGCAAGGCAGAGTATCGGAGCTGCAGTTTCAGAAGAAAGCATGTGGCAATCGTTTTTCATGTTAAAATGAGGCAAAGTCTCGAGCCTGGCCTAAGAGCTGGGGGAGACGGAAGGAGAGCCAACCTCTCTCTGAGTTGAGACACTGTCCCTGTCTGACATCTCATAAGTGCTGTTTTTTTATAGTGGAGAACGGCAAGTGGAAAGCAATAGATTGGAATCTGGCCTCTGCCAGGTACAACTTACGAGTTGTTGTTGGCTAAGGTCTGCGGCTGTATAAAGAGGGACCTGGGGCTAGGAAGAAGAAAAAACAGAGCGCACAACATGCTCAGAAATAAATTTCGATTTTACTTCTCTATTTTTCAGCCTTTATTGCAACATTGCTCTACTTAAGGCAGTCTTTCAGGCAAGGTCCCCTCTTACCCCCCCCGAGACCTTCCCACACTACCTCTGTGCTCTCTCCCGGCCTGCCTGCTTGCATGGATACTACTCCGCTCCAGAACCCCTCACATTCTCCTCTTTAGCTCACCTCCAACATCCTACCTACAGCATCTTGTTCGTTGATGCAGCTGTCAGCTTCTGGCATTAACTTCTTTCCTCTTTGCCCCTCTCCTGCCCCTCCATGCTGTTTTAAGACTGCAGGTCTGTGGGTGAGCAGCTGTGTTCACACAGGGTTTAGCCTGATGCATCTCTGATCTTACTGATCTGCTAAGAGCTACTGCAAGGGAGATAATACAAGAGACAGGTCTGCAGCAAGAAGCATCAGAATTACAGATAGCCTTGTTCTAGACTATGATCCTCAGTCCACAGACCTTCTTACAAACACTTCAGCGTTTGAGCCGTCACCATTAAACTAACAGCATCTCCCCAAAGCTGGTGTCCTTCCAGGGACAGCTGCTGTAGACCTGGAGCGCATGAACTGGAGAGCTTGCAAGAAATCCTGGAAAAGAAGACAATTTCCAGGAAGAAAATGCCTCTGCAATGCTTTATTGTAGGTCTGAGCCTGGAGCTGGAAAGTTGTGGCTTCTACAGTACAAAAGGGAAACTGGAGAGCAGAATTTAATTCGCGACAGAAATGAGCAGTGAGAATGAGATTCCTCCCTTCAGCTTTTCACCATTCTGATATCCTTCTGCTACCCTCCCGGTACCTATATTGTTTCACACATCAATGTAGAGGAATCTGGACTCTATTGCATCAGAATTTTTTTTTTTCTTGCTCAAAAATGTTGATGTTCTTACTAAGTAATAATTTGTGAGTTATGCTGTCTCCTTCCTCAGCTGACTAGTTCTGAAAAAAAGAAATCATGAAATCACTAGAAAAAAGGTGCTTTTCACAGAAGTGTTGCCTTTCTGCTGCAAATTGCTCTGTTGGGAGACATGCTGCGGAAGGGCTGCTGCCCTTGGGTTCTTCACAGAGTGAGAGACCAGTGCCCGGATCACTTCACCAGGAATGTCTGCATCTCTTTTCCTATCTAAAGCATCTCTCTGAAGAGGTTTTCCAGGACGATCATTAGCAGCCTCTCCATATCTGGCCCAGCCAAGCCATGGCCCTTCGCAGGGACAGAGCTCGGTGAGCCCAGACCTCCGCCCAATCCTCTGTGGTGCGAGCCTCGCTCTGCACCTGTTCCCATTTCAAAAACCCCGTTTCTGGCCATGCATTTGTTATGACAAGTGCAGAAACAATTTAAAAGAGACCAGAGTTAGCTCAAAACCTGCTTGCCGAATGCTAGGGTTTTGGATAAGTGGTTAGTCCCGCCAACAAGGTTCCCATGAGAAGCTGAGAACGGACGTCGGCTCCCTGAGAGTGGCTGTTGGGATTTGAGGTGAGCTGGAGGAAGTTTAAAGAGATCCAGGCACAGCAGGGAGGTGAGGGGGGGAGAAGGGAAGGAGGGGACAAGCTGGGCATCCAACCTCAATTACCACCCTGGCTGACGTGTGATCTCGGTGACTATGGGATTACTCAGCACTGGCCTGGAAAGAAGGTGTGGGCCACACCATCCCTGATATAATCTGTTTCACATGACAGTTTGCACAGACGTTTTATTTTGTTAGGGAAGATCAGCCCGGGCAGGAGTACAACTTTCTGCTGCCGAGCGGCAGAGAATAGGGCAGAAATTTGAAGAGGGCAAATTTAGATCTCCCAAAATATCCTGAAAAACTGCCCAGGAAATTTACCAAGCAGCTTTAGTGTTCAATTTTAGCCAACGGCCGTGGCAAGCTGGAGACCTGTCAGGGTAATGCCAGGAAAGACCAACCACGCATTTCAGCCGGTCACCACGGCAGGAGACCTCCTGCCTGTGGGTCCCTGAGACATTTTGGAGGCAGGAAGCACATGAGACCAATTTTAAGAGTTCAGTTGCAAGGGCCAGTTAGGGCAGCCGCTGGATGTAACTGCCAGATCAGAATGCAGGATAAAGATGCGGAACGAGGGAGTAAACAGCCAGAAGAACAAGCCCTGGCTCACTGCAACTTGCCAGTATTTGCACCCAATACAGATGTTTGTATTTATGAAGGTATGGGCTCCAACTACAACCTCCAGACCCAGCGCTCTGGCCAGGCCCAGCTCCAATTTAATCTCTGGTGCATTCACCAAAGATTTACTTGGTAGATAAAGATGGAACTGGAAATATCTGAAGCCTGAAAACCTGTTAGGGTACTTTGTTCTGGAACGAAAAAATCCTTTTAAAACGTGAAAAGAAAAAGCAAACAAAAAAAAGAAAAGAACGAAAACGTCCTATGATCCACTGACCGATTCTTGAATTCTTCCTCTTTTCAAAGTTCTGAGGTTTGAACATTATGAACAGTTGACTGTTTGAATGGTATAATGCAATACCTGTTCCTCTGGCTTAACGTTACAATATTTCCCACACCGCAGGATTGCTTCACATTATTCTAAGAGGCAGTGTCATTTTCCCTGCAGTGCTAGGTCTTCTTTACTGAGGCGAAGGACACTCCTACTTCCTTTAATTATATGTTTTGTTTTAAATTAATGTCCTTTATTCTGGGGATGAATCACCAGCTTGTAGACAGGTAAATGTGGGAGTAAGAGAGTGAAAATATAAGTTTGATTCCCAAGGTGGGTGTCTTTAATTAAAACGGACATCAAGATTCAGTCTTCCTTCCCAAACTTAACCCCGCCATTCTAAAAACACGCGGATTCCATGTTTCCACGCACGTATCTCCCTCGCCTTCTGAATCGCCTTACGTACGGCCAGCGCAGAGAGATTCCCTATCGCTTGTGTACCCGGACGGTTGCACCATGTCACGTAAAGTAAATACACCAAGACAAACTTTAAGGCCACCGTCGTCCCCCCGCGAGGAGATGGGGAGGGCAGCTCTGGGCTCGCTCGGCTCCCCGGCAGCCGCCAGAAGCCGCAGCCTGCTCCGACTCCCCTTTGCTCGGCTCCCTGCGCGTCCGTGCGGCCGGTTCTGCCCGCCCCGCCGGGGGGATTCACCCGAGCGAGCCCGGGCCGCAGAATAACGGGACCTGCCTCCCACTATGCCGCTTTTCCCCCGCCCTGCCGAAAGGACTCGGAAAACTCCCTCCTGCCTCCACCTCCCCAAGGGCAACGCGGGCGCCGGGCGGCACCGGCGCCCACCTCCCCG
>NW_010972709.1:9232204-9293097 GCF_000737465.1 Haliaeetus leucocephalus | reverse complement strand
CGGGGCCGGGGCCGGGGGCCGCGGCCAGCGGTTCCCGAGCGTGCAGCGTGGCAGGCGGCCAGGCGGTGACGCGCCTGTTGCTATGGGATCCACCGCCCCTATAAATAACTGAGGAAAGGAACTTTCCTAAGTCAGAGACTTTAGGACGCGGGGCCCAGAACCAGATGGTCCGGAGGAGACGCGCCAGCTCCCGCCGCAGCACCCGGAGCGGTGAAGCCCCGCCGCGCCGCAGGACCTGAGCCGGCCCGGGTGGGCAGCGCAGCCGGGGGCCGTGCCCAGCGCGGGGGACTGAGGCAGGGTCCGGAGCCCCCCCCCCAGGCCGAGCGGGGGCACGCGCAACCCGTCCGGGGGGGCCCCCCCTGCGTCGTCTTCTCCTCCCCGCATCCCCCTTTGCTTTCATGCAACGCCTGGTGGCCTGGGACGCAGCATGCCTCCCCATCCAGCCGCCCGCCTTTAAATCGATGGAAGTGGCTAATTTCTATTACGAGGCGGACTGTCTGGCTGCTCTCAACAAGCTGCACCCGCGGGCGGCCGGGGGCCGCTCCATGACCGAGCTCACCGTCGGGGACCACGAGCGAGCCATCGACTTCAGCCCCTACCTGGACCCCTTAGCATCCCAGCAGCCGGCGCAGCCGCCTCCTCCGGCAGCAGCAGCAGGGGGCAACTTTGAGCCTCCCTGCAGCAGCGGCGGCGGCCAAGATTTCCTTTCCGATCTCTTCGCCGAGGACTATAAAGGCAGCGGCGGGAGCAAGAAGCCCGACTACACCTACATCAGCCTCGCCCGGCACGGCCACCCCTGCGCCAGCCAGAGCCACAAGCCGGGGGGGCTGCCGGGCTGCTTCCCGCCCCAGATCGTGGAAACCAAAGTGGAGCCGGTCTTCGAGACCCTGGACTCTTGCAAAGGGCCCCGGAAGGAAGAAGGGGGAGCCGGGCCGGGACCGGGGGGCATGTCCTCGCCCTACGGCAGCACCGTGCGCTCCTACCTGGGTTACCAGTCGGTGCCGAGCGGCAGCAGCGGGAACCTGTCCACCTCGTCCTCCTCCAGCCCCCCCGGCACCCCCAACCCCTCCGAGTCCTCCAAGTCCGCCGCCGCCGGCGGGGGCTACTCCGCCCCCCCGGCGGGCAAGAACAAGCCCAAGAAGTGCGTGGACAAGCACAGCGACGAGTACAAGCTCCGCCGGGAGAGGAACAACATCGCGGTGCGCAAGAGCCGCGACAAAGCCAAAATGCGCAACCTGGAGACGCAGCACAAAGTCTTGGAACTGACGGCCGAGAACGAGCGGCTGCAGAAGAAGGTGGAGCAGCTCTCCCGGGAGCTGAGCACCCTCAGGAACTTGTTCAAACAGCTGCCCGAGCCCCTCATCGCCTCCTCGCCTCGCTGCTGACCCCCGGCCGGGCCGCGGGGCGAGCGGAGCCGCCGGCTCCTCGCCCTGCTCAGCGCTCCTGCCGGGCCGGGGCGAGGGGAGAGCCCGGGGGGGCGGGTTGCTTGGTTGGTTTTTAATTTTTTTTTTTGGCCGGTCGGTTTTTTTTTTTTTTGGTCTTTATTTACATGTTGGCGGAGGGCCCCGCCGCCGGGGGCCGGGGGCTGTCAGCGGTGGGACCTCACCGGGGGCCGGGGGCTGTCAGTCAGCGGGGGGGGGCCCGGCCCCGGGCGGGCTCTGCAGGCTGCTGGGCGCTGGGGTTATTTAAAAGAGCGAGAGGAGAGCAAGGGCAAAGTGATGCAATCCTTTAAGCATGGCTGGGAATGCTGTGTACATGATGCAATCTCGTGTAACTGTCAGTCATGAATTGAGTAATCTGTTAAAGATGTTCCTACAGTTTTTTTTATTATAAAGAATAATCTATTTCTATAAGAAAATACATATGTATATTTTGGGAATCTATGCATTCTTGCTACATTTGAAGCATTAATGAACAATTTTAATAAACTTTATGACTAGGTTAAAAACAGTAGCTTGTTTTATTTTGCAGGCACGTTTAAAGTTAGATTAAACGCAGGGTTGACATTCTAGCTGATCTGGCTCAATGCTGTGATCAGGGATCAGGATTTTTGTTGGTCTTTTGGCTTTCTCTGTGACTCAGAGAAAGGAAACAAAAACAAAAACAAAAACCAAAAACCCCCAGAGAAACCCAGCAAAGAGCAGAGCTGGAAGCTTTAGCCCATTCTTGTTGCCTCATTTTATTTCCTCTAATCACTTGCTTTAGCTGCCTGCCGCTTGGGTGTTGTTTGGGGAGGAGGTGTTTGTGTTGGGGGTTTTTTGCGCTTCTTGCCGTTCTGAACGTGTAGAGCAAGATATGCTATCCAAGCCATGACCAGTCTTTGGCAAAGTAACACCAAGTCTGAAGTGGGAGGGAGGAAGAAAAAGTAAGGGAGGAAGCTTGAAATGAGTTTTTGTTTGGGGTTGGTTTTTTTTGGTTTTTTTTTTTTTCTTTAGAGAGTTTCTATTCTCTAAGTTATGATTCAGCATTTCTTATGTTTGTAGTTTACAGGAATAAACATGAGAAAGTAGCATTTCTGTTGGATGTCGGTAATTTCGGTCATTGCTCAGGAAGCTCTCATGACACCTGGCCAGGTGAGAGGCATATGAACGACTCCCTTATCTTTTCTCTTGAGACATTTTTCTAAAAACTGTAGATAGAGTTTCTCTGATGAGATGTGTTCATTTCTGTGTGCCTGGATGTTTGCTGGGGACAAGCGACAGATAAGGGGGGGGGGGGGGGGGCGGGGGGGGGGAAGTTTGTAGCAGGCCATAACTTTATTTCAGAGAAAACTAAGACTCTGCCTGCTGATGGAACAAGCCAGCCTTGCCAGGGCTCCCAGGTTGTGTTATTCCCCCACCCCCCGCCCCGTATATAGCTGCTGTGTCGAGGTCTGTAAGAAGTTAACAGTCTCAAGCTGGTTACGTGGAGGGAGTTGGGCAAATGATCGGGTCTTACTCAGCATTTTCCATTTTCCTGTTAGGCCAAATTTAAGCATTAAGTTTTTAGATCCCAGTTTCCCAGTGCCCCAGAAAAGAAACTCCTTAATCATCTATGCTGTTTGACAGCTGAACACAGAATGGGTCTTCAGTATAAAGACAGTGGACTTGAATTTGCTGCTATACATTCCAATATAGATTGCAGAAGGACAAATCTTCAATTTGTTGCTTATTTCTAGTGTTTCTTTAAGGAAAGCATGTTTGCTCCTGAAAGAACTGTTTTGCTTTTTTTTGACACTTAAGATAATAGCCTCCTGCGGGTGAATCTCCCAGAGCTCTTACTGGAATTTGTCACATATTCCCTGCTCCCGCAATGCCTCCATAGCTCCTGCTAGGAGCTGTGCAGTAGTAAGTAGTGGAGTGTTAGTCCTGATACAGATTTCACCCATTTGCTTTTTAATTTGTACAGTGCAGTTAAGTTGTTTTTATGAGACCCTAAGAATAGATTTTCTTGGGTGAGCTAGCTCCTGCACCAGCATGACTCAAGTTCTTGCAGGCAAGATAGACGTTAGATCTTGTCTTGACTGTCCCTCGTGACGATGATTACTCCAGCCTCCTGTGGCTGTTTATTCTACTATTCTTCTAGTTACGAAACTTATCCACATCGTTAGATCCTATTTTCTTGTTGTGCTGTAGGCCATGTAATGTTACCCAAACTTACAAGCAGTGTTCCCAGTCAGAACCGAGTGCTGCTGAGAGTGGAATTGCTGGAGGACTGAAGATGTCCTCAGATACATTTCTTTCTTTCTTTCTTTATAAATGATAAAGCTTCCAACAAAAGTTCAGTTTGTGGGGGCTGGAAGGCAGGGTAGATTGAAAGATAAGATGTACTAAAGGTATTTATATTTGTTTAAATAATAGTCCGGTTTTGGAGATAGAGCTCTATCAGGCATGAATGAGCTAATCCCCGTCCTTAAACTTTGCCTGCCACAGTTCAGGAGAGCCAGTGCGGTGTTCCTGCAATTTAAAGAATGATGTTTAAATTACTGCTTTATTCCAATTAGCATTACAGATTTCTCATTCAGGAGGAAACTTGTGCAGCAATGAGTTTTTGCCAGAAAGATGCAGTTACAGACAGGAAAGTTGAGGACATAAATGCACCAATTTTACACTAGTCTCAGAAGGAATCCGTGAAAGAGTCAGAAAGAGAATTCCCGAATCCTTCATTCTTAATCTTGTATTTCCCACATAACTTACATTTTAGGAGCTTTGTAGCCTGATTAAATGCATGGAGGTCATAAAATACCCTGCTTTATAAACAAGCGTATGAAAAAGCCCCTGTAATTAAAACATTTCCTCGAAAAAAATAATCTGGAAAAAAATAGTTTGGAAATGAATCTGAGAAAACTCCACGCACTAAAGTAGGCAAAAGATTCCAAATACCATTTCTAATCACAGTGGGGGAATTGGAAAATCCCTGTCCAAACAGTGGCTCAGCTCCAAATATTGATACAGTTTCCCATTACAAATAAGATTCTGTTGACTGAAAGCAGTACTGTGGTACGTCTCGGTTGTCTTCTGACAGGGTCTCTTGAGCTTCTTTTCCTAAAGTGACTTCGGTACAGCTTGTGGTAAGACTTTGCAGTCTATATGCAGGCAAACCTTGCAGAGTAGTTAAGGCACTTACTCCAGTAGTCTGTTTTGAATTTTATGGAAGTTTATAAAGAGCATTTTGTTTGGGCTTTCCCCCCCCCCCCCTTTAAAATGATTTATTACATTGACTGATTCATACAGGTTTTTCTTGATACTACTAAAATAATAGAGTTTCTTCCTATGTACAAATAAGTAAGATCAAATCCCTAGCACTGACATCCCCTTTGCAAAGCATCTAGCACTGTTTTATCATTTGCTAGATGTTTGAATTCAGTTGTTAGTTCTGCAAAAGGAATCAGATGTATAATTTTAAAACAAAATATTTAAAATACAATACAATTTTGTTAGCAGTTCGTCTATCTATTAATAGAAATTATTACTCTCTGCTTATCTGTCCAAAGCATGTATAACCCCATGCAGCTCTGACACTGTGGTGTTGCTTTTAGACTTTTCCCACTGCCTTCCATTAGTGACTGTTGGAAGATGCAGGAAAATTTACGCTTGTTTCTATACTAATCGTTTCTCCTCTATTAAATAAAATCACCCAAATTGCACACATGCACCAAAGGGTTATTGGGCGGGAGACTTGATCACATTTGATAACAGTATGGTTTTTTCCTCATTGAAATTCTGCGATAGCCTTCAGATATGGAAATTACAACCTGAAAAAAGCTTTGTGCACAATGTTAACCTTTACCATTTCATTGCTAGAACAACTGTCATTGATGTGGATGTGTATAAAAATATGAAGTTACTCTCATACTAGCTAGTTTTCAAGCAATGTTTCATTAGCTGTGATCAGAATAAAAGTCAATGCAACTCAGTATCTGCTTTAATAAAGAGAAAAAATTTATATGAGGCCAAATCACACATCTTCTTTTGTTATTTATAGTGATATCGCTTAAGATACAATAAGCATTGTCTTCCATTTTCCTGTCATTCATACTGATACAAAGCGAGTGTAAAGCACCACCAAACTGGAATGGCAGGGTTCTGCATTCAGTTTGTACTGGATATAGATGATTATATGGTGGATGGGGGGTAATGACGAATTTGGTTCTAACTCTTTTTGCTACTGATTGCTAATGCAAAAAAATTTTTATTACTACCCTCCTGAGTGTTAGCCTTTTTTATGTTTAAGTCTACGCAAATGCTTAACAGTCAGAAGTTTAGGGCAAACCTCTTAGACTAATGTGAAGTGTGAAGAAAAATTTAAACCTATGCATGTATGTTGAAAGGGTCCTAGCACATTAATCAGGAAATCCAAACAAAAACTAGGGATATAGTTAACTACTCCCAAGGAAACAATTCTGTTCAAATTCTGAACACTATTTTTAATTAATCAATAAAATAAAAATAAAACCATGTGGCCAAAACTGTACATTAAATATGTGAGGGCATTAGTTCTCTTTTGAGAGATACTCACTGAACAGACAAGTGAAATCATTGAAAGAATGCAGTTCTATTTAACTCTTTGCTGGGACCCAAAACATAGTCTGAGAGTTTAATCTTTGCAGCGTAAAGCTAAAATTTAGTAGAAGCTGTACACTTGGATAATATCCTGAGGTTCCTGACTCTTTCACGTGAACTGAGGCTGTTTTGTCCCAGCCGGGGCAGATCAGCAGCACAATTTATGGTGAGTATGTAAACACCTAAAAAGATTAGATACAGCCTTGGATTGACATCAGGATCATGTGAAATTTATGGTGTGGTGTTAGTGTGATGCAAAGCTACGTGAAACTCCCGGGTTTCTCTTTGAGATGATCCTGGAAGCGGCAGCGTGGCCGCCTGGAGCACCACACCACCCCTGGGGTTTGATGCCAGCACACCAGTCCTCAGGAGCTGTAGTCAAGCACAGCTCTCCGGTTCGGCATAGCCGTAATTCTGATTTGGTCAGTCTGACCTATTGGAAACTCTGTTGGAAACCAAAATGCCTTTTGTGATCGTTTTCCCACCTGCTAAATTGTTCAAATGTTTTGTTTTGAATAAAAGGCTTTCCTCCCCTCCTGGAAATGTTGGTGGTTAGATCTGCCTGTATGTGAAAAACCATAGGGCTGGAATTCAAGACGAGGATAAATGGGTTAATAGTTGCTGAAGCGAATTGATTTGCATTTGCAATCGGCACACATTTAGTTCCAAACCTTCTGACTGGTTGCCACAATTTCACAGAGCAGCACCAAATTTAACCCTCATTTGTTTTAAAATTTTCACAAATTTATGTTTTTACTATTAAAATGATTCATATAATAAGTAATAATAAATTCCAATAAAATTTTCTAGCTAATTAAAAGCTAAGGAAGACTTTGATCTACATCCAGTTTTCACCTTGCCCTGTCCTTTCAACTGTTGCCTCTGGGATTCCTGTATCACACATTACATTGCTATCAAAGCACTTCTCAGAGTTCAGGGTATTTAAATCAGAGGGTTTCGTTAGGTCTCAAAATTTCATACAGTTTGCAGAATAAATCCTCTAAGAACTCACTCATTCCCTCCATAAGGCACACTGTAGAAGTGCTGGCTCGGTCAGCAGACCTGGTTTTGATGAGCTCGCATGCAGACGCCTCTGTACATCACGCCAGTCAAAGTAAAGAACTGAATTTTTGATGGAGGCTACAAGATGCATTGGTTCCTATCCCCATACAAACCAAGCGCAACGGCTTGTTTGTTTTCTATAAATACCTTGGGTTTGCTAGTGTATTGCACCAGCAGTTCATTAAGCCTGCAATAAGTAGCTCACTGATGTTGTCTAGAAATTACAGTAATAGGAATCAGTCTCCTTCAAGCAAAGCAAAAACCCCTCTAACACCTCATCTGCTGTATTCCCCTGCTCCGTTAGCTCACCTGGGATCTGGGCGCACAAAAGTTTTGTGATATATTTTCTATGCACGATCGGAGGAGCCTTGGTTTTAGAAATGAATGTCATGGTGACACGATGGGAAAATATTTCTGTGCAACATGATGAAACAATTACTTGGCTGAAGTAATTCAGGAAGGGAATCACAAGAACAAGAGAAAGTGCCTGGAGCCGGTTTGAGAAGCAGAAGGAGAGCGGTGGTGGCTCCCTAGCAGAAACATTGTTTTGCCAATTTCCCCAGCCTCTGCCATCTAGACAATAACTCGGGGGTGGATATTTCTGACAGTGAATTGCCACGCTTCTCTGAGTCTAGGTGTCTTACTTGAAACGATAAAATACAAATTGTCTCTCTTGTTTTTTGAAATACAAAAGGCCAGAAAATGAACAACCTGGAATGTAATTTATTAAGACACTTAAGTATGTCTAACATTTAAATGTATAAGGAGCAGAATACAATCTGTGGGATAACTTGACACAACGAGATCAGTAGAATTACAAAAAAAGGAGTAATCATCAAGGAGTTTGGTTGCTTAAAGGAATGCAAGATGGACCATAGCCACTTACACTTAACTTCAGCACACAAACCAGCTTTAATGCCAGCTCTGTGAAGAACGAACTTCCGAGCAGCACTGCTTTCTTGCTGTTGAGTTATTGATGACCACTCATGGTGGCAGAATATATTTTTGTGCTTAAAGTTAAGAATAGTGCTGATTGCTGGGTTGAGTCCCCAGATCTGAAGGAGTAGAAGAGAAGGCAGAAAGCCTTTATGTATGACTTTAGCTATTGGATGCACAGTGTCCTTAACCACTTTCAAAGCAAATTACATAGCTGCAGAGTTAATGAGTGCAGAACACTGAGTGAAATTTAGATGCAAGGGATAAATACTGAGCTTTGAAACAGAAGAGACAGTTTCTGGTCCTGGCCCTTTATCATATATCTTTAGATTATCAGTTAGCCCCTAAATGTAATAGAAGCTGTATGCACATATGTGCATCTCTAGTTGTAAGTGCAGTTGCCATAGCTGCAGGTATATTTGCCTATTATATATTTAGATCCTGATCTTACATATGTGCTTCATTTTATACATGTAGCTGTAGTGATTTCAGTGGAACTATTATTACTTGCATGATAAATGCAGTAATGATACATGCATAGATCTGTATTTACATGGATGTATTTACATGGATCTGTATATATATGGATCTGAGATCACAGTGTCTCTGGGAAAATTTTTGTGCCTTGCTCAGTTTTACAGGACATGCACTAGCAAATTTTGAGCACTTTCATTTCATGTGTTTTCAAATTCGAGAGAGCTACCTGTGCACATGGGCTGATTTGGCTGTCTCTTCCTGTACAAGAGGAGATGACAGTAGCTTCAGCATTTTTGCATCTCCCAGTGTCCTGGTTTTGGCTGGGGTAGTGTTAATTTTCTTCCTAGTAGCTAGTACAGTGCTATGTTTTGGATTTCGTATGAGAGTAATGTTGATAACACACTGATGTTTTCAGTTGTTGCTAAGCAGTGTTTATACTAAGTCAAGGATTTTTCAGCTTCTGATGCCCAGCCAGCAAGAAGGCTGGAGGGGCACAAGAAGTTGGGAGGGGACACAGCCAGGGGAGCTGACCCAAACTGGCCAAAGGAATATTCCATACCATGTGATGTCCCATCTAGTATAGAAACTGGGGGGAGTTGGCTGGGGCATTTACAGATTGCTGCTGGGGAACTAACTGGGCATCGTTTGGCAAGTGGTGAGCAATTGCATTGTGCATCACTTGTTTGGTGTATTACAATTCTTTTGTTGTTGTTGTTGTTACTATTATTATTATTATTATTATTATCCTTTCTGTCCTATTAAATTGCTCTTAATCTCAACCTATGAGTTTTACTTTTTCTCCCCGGTTCTCTTCCCCATCCCGCTGGCGGGGGGAAGTGAGTGAGCGGCTGCGTGGTGCTTAGTTGCTGGCTGGGGTTAAACCACGACACCCAGGAAAAAAAAAAAACCCCAAACAACAAAACATCTGACAAGTGGGCTACAGCCTATGTTCTAACAGCTATTGTTGGGTCCCAATTTGACAAAGTACTTGAGTGTATGTTCCACCTCAGCAGAAGCAAAACAATGCTGAACACAAGCTTTAAAGTTTTGGATGTGCCAAGTGCTCTGCTGAAACACATCCTTCTAGAGCCTCAGCTGCAGCTGCCTGGCCTCTGGATTATACTGCTGTGATGCAGCTGTGGCATGGGCATAAGTCCTGGGAAAGAAAACATGATAGAGAATCTGGATATCCAGAAAGATGGTGAATGACATGCACTCAAACAGGCCAAAAGGAATCCCAATTTCCTCCTACTGTACTGAAGGAGCCCATCCAGTTTGTATGCTGGCCAGGTCTGGCGAGCCACTGTTCAGAGCGTGGTGTTAGTACCTGGCTGCTGATCAAAGGATTCTTAAGCAATAACCCACTCCACATCAGCAAGAGCTGCTGCCAAGAACCGTAGACTTCTATGGGCTGGAAGACAACTGATAAAGCAGATGCTGAGAAAAGCAATGATGCCCGCATTGGGCAATCTGAGTGCTACAAATGGCTACTGGAAAATGTTATTTTTATTTTAGTTCTGCAATTTCATAAGCCCGATTTGCTAAAGGCTCACAGTGACATGGCATTTTTACAGGGCTTGCTTTTTTTTTTTTTTTTTTTTTTGCAAAGCATTTTACTTAGATGAACAGATGCTCTCACTTTACATGGGAAAACCACTACTCCTTGGTAGTTCTTCCTCTGTCAATAACAAATATGGGTCAATTGTGCCTTTCTCCAGAATTAGCTCCTGTGGATTTTGGCTTGGGAAGGATGGGGCACTCAGAATAGCTGGGAATGATGCACTCAAACCTCTTGTAATACAGTCCTGTGCCTGGTTGTAGGGGATACGGCTCATGAGTGAGGCTGACAGATTGGAAAGGGTTTGGCAAAAAGGACAAGAAAGCATGTGTCCATGTGGTGAAGAGGCCTGAAAAGAAGGAAGTGATACCAAACAGTACATGGTTCTGGGAAGGCTATTGCAAGCTGTGGCAGTGATGGGAACTGTTTCCAACAGAGGCTACAGGCAATGAACTATTTTCCCACTGACCTCATGGTACCATGAAGTGAAAATTCCACTCTAGTGTTTTCTGCCAAGTCCTTAAAGGCAAAACCTTAGCAAATGGCTCCTGCTTTTGCATTAATACACTAACAGGTGCTCTTCTGCACGAGCCCTGCAAGAGCTTTATTACCAGAGGTACACTAACTATTAAACAGCCATAAGCTTAACCTGGTATTTACTGTAGGACTGTGCCTTTTTATTGCGCAGAGGGAGGGAACTCCCTTCTCAGCCCTCCAGGTGGTCCCTTCAGGGCAGGGTTGAGGCACATTGGTGAGAAGGGGTGGGGTTGGGTGGGAGAGGCTTTCATTGCTGCCCTACCTGTTCTGGGCATAAATTGAAATGATCGGTCTCTAAATCCTGCCAATTAGGCATGCTTTACTGGCATTAGTGTCGGTTTACTATGATAGGTAAAACGAAAATGTTTCTCTTAATAAAAAAAAAAAAAAGGAGGCAAAATCCTGCTTTAACACATTTAAGTCCCAGAGCAGGGGTAGCAGGGGGCAGCAGTGCACTCTGTAGGGTACCTGACCTAGCCCAGACAGGCAGGAGCAGGTCAGCATTCTGCAACACAGAACGGCTCAGGGACAAATACCTCCTAATGCGTTTGTGTACCCCCTTCCAGCAGTGACTGTCTATTAGGGAGCCCGTGGAGCAGGGCTGGAGGATGCAGTCTGCAGTCCCCCGCAGCACCCTCTCCTCTGCAATAACTGCACTTTACCAGTCAAGGTAGCATTAGATATGGAACAAAAAAATAGTGGTAACCCTTTCCTAGGCTCCACCTGTGAACGAAGCTCCACCTACTTGGGAGAGCAAAATGAGATGCTTTGTACAAGATTGTGAAACTGCTAATCAAGGTAGTACCTGTGCTCTCAGGTTAGTACCTTCCTAATCTTCTGATCGACAGATTCCTATAATGAAGAGGCAATATGGACCTCTCGGGTCTATTACTTCTTGGTTTCTGGAGACTGAGGCAGACACTGTTCTATTTTGCGCACACTGCTCCCAGTCTGAGGGTTATCTTGGTTACTATAAAGGCCAGAAATCATGGGGTTGGTTTTCTTCCTCAAAGAGAAGTCATCTTTGCAGCATGTGTTTCTGCCTGTGAAAATACAGGTATGCTGTGCTGCCATGCAAAAGCACAAGCTGACTTCATCCTCATCTGCACTCAAAGAAGAAGATGGTGAGGACCATCTCCCGACAGCCCTGTATTCCTTTCTTATGAACCATTCTCACCACTGAAACATTTAGTCTCTGCTGGTCCAAAATAAGCATTTCTGATAACAGCACTTCAGACCTTGGCAACCCCCACTTGCTTCAAAACAGACTTTATTCTTCTGAGAAGGGTTTGTCACTGGCACCTGGGTACATGCAAGGCTTTTTTAGGAAGTAAAGAGGACAAATGGGAAAATCAATTAACCATCTAAAAAACATTTTGTATTGCGTACAGCTCGCCTGTGAAGAGTGCTGCCTTTCACTCTCTTATGTCCTGGGAACTCTGACTCAGCCTCCTGTATCCACAGCTTGTCAAGAGCCACGGTTGTTTATAATCAAATCTTTTGTACAAATCTAGGGCAGAAAAGCCCACTTATTATAAGCTTCTTTACAAATGCAGTAGTAGGTTTTTCCCTCCTCTACCTACCACCATGTCTTGAGGGGAGAAAGGAGGTGAATGTGACCTCCAGATAAACACCTCTCTCAGCTAATTTGTGCTCTCTTCCAGCCTCTCCCCAAGGATTAAACATTTGCTAGGGATCGCGGGAGGGCTTTGGCCACACTACACAGCCAAGTAAGCTGGTGGAACCTCGCACAATGCAGGAGGGCGCTGCACTGGTTCCATGCTAAATGTTAAGACCATGTGGTCGCTTCTCAGCCTCTGCTGCAGAGACTCTGCCCCGTACTAATTAGGTAGGAGTGATGACCTGGTAGTGATTCTGGAGTAAGGAAAGGAAAGTCCTGTATCAGGCATTGCTGCAAACTTGTTTCAGGATCTCAAGCAAGTTACTTCACTTTTCTTTGCTTCAGTTCTTTCACCTGCAGACAGATACTTCCTGCATGTGTCTCAGGTATTATTTGTTTAAAGAACTGTGAAATACGAGATATGAGACTTTGACAATACCATATATTCATTATTTAAAGCTTATATTAAAAGCTAAAAATCTGAATGAATTCAGCAGGGAAAGTCTTCTGGTGAAAATGACTGGAAGAACAACTGTCCCTCTCTCCACACACTTCCCAGGCAGTAACATGACCACACAGAGTTTGGCTCATTATATATGTAAAATAGGCAGATGCTATTAGGAAGCAATTTTTTTCACCCAGTGAGAAGAGAAGCCTATCCCTCATGATGAAATCCTCTGCAGGGGCAATATTTTTATCATGCCTCATACTTCTCAAGGTATTTGAAATCACCCTCAAAGTTGGATACTGTCTTCCCTTTTCTCCCCTTGAATCTGAACACTGCCTTCACAGAATTTCACTGAGTCCTCAGCATTTTCCTTTCAAATTCCCTTCCCTTTGACAGTATGTAATTCCTGATGTTGGTGGGTATCGTCACAGTTTTATTAAGTATGTAATAACAGCCTGTTTAGGGACAACATGTCATGATAATGAACTGTCCATGTAATTAGGCCTGACTCATCAATCAACATGGAAAAGGACTGAATGGAGTTCATAAAAGCACCTTTAAGAGACTGATGGAAATGTTTAAAGAAAAAAGAAATTAGCAGTGTTTTGTATTGTTAAGTATTTTGCAGAGCAGAAATTAATTAGCACTGGAGAGAACACACTCTTCTGGAATGTCCATGTGTGGCCCATTATATCCCGTTTTGCCCTCTGAGTCATCCCTTCGCAGCCACTGATTCAGTGTGAACAGGAGCAGTCACAGTGGGATCAAGTTTAGTGACTTACTGGTGTGAACTAGCAGCCATAGAGGGAAATTTCCCCTTGAGCAGTCACCAGGGTACCATTGGCAAAAGGTGGTGAAATAACTTTTCTAGGCAAAAAAAAAAAAAAATCACATTCTTGCATATCATTATTTTTACTTTTTTACGTTTCACTTCAGGAATTTTATTATTTTAGAATAAATGTTATAAACATGTCTCCAGGAAGCTATATAAATCAGAAGTCTGTATGTATCCCAGACTGATGATCTGAAACATCTGGCTCTTATGCTTGGGCCCTTCTTGCACAGGAGAAATTGCCCCTGTGAAGAGGATGCACACTTCCAAGATCTAAGTGAAACAGAAATAACAAAATAGTTGCTGGTGTGCTTAAGCCTTGAAACTGCACAAGCAAGTTACCAAGGCCAAATCCAGCTCTCTCCAAGTCTAGGTGAAAGGAAGCAAATTATTGAATTACCAGCTTTGCAGCAACAGAATAAACTCTCACCAACTGATTGACTACGACAGTGGGATATCACCCCTAGCTATTGGCAACTGTCCTCTCATCATTAGCCTTCATTAAGGTGGTCATCTCCAAACCAAATGCACAGTTCAGTTACTAATATAAAAGACATCAATTAGATTTATATAAGAGTATTGCAAAATATTAAATAATAAAGGCTGCTACCAAACAACAGCAGGAAGATTCATTGCCCTACAATGTCTGCTTCTCAGACAAAGCCTGGCTATTTTGGGGAAATCACACCTTGACTGGTGACAACACTTGCTTTGTGCATTTGATGTGGGGGAGAGGGGGTACTGCTGGCATACTCTCTCTGTCTAAATCTGACAGCAAGGCTAAGGTTGGCACTTAACTGCATGAATCACCAGCTACTGATATTTAAAAGCTTGCATATGCAAATCACTAATTAAACATATTAGCATAGTCAGTTACCCAAACTGTAATCTTAGTCGTATCTCCAAGTTAGGCATGCAATCACACACCCATTTTGCAGATTTGCATTTGTGAGCATGGTTTCCCGAGAGCTAGGTCCAGAAACTAGTCTAATCACCAATTTTTCCTCATGTAGTTCCAGGAAGGAAAGAGAAGAGTGAAAGTATGCTGAGTGGCTTCCTCTCCTGAAAAGTAATGGGCAACTGTACAAAATCAGAAACTGATGTGGACAGCCGAATAACAACTGAGAGGGCTAGATGGTGAGCTATGCATGCTCTCCTTTAATCTAATGCCCATCTTTGTGACTGCTTCGACCCAAACAACGTGGATTTCCCTCTATTAGCAAATATTCAGACACAGGAAAAGACTATGTGCCAGATTTTTACTTTATTTACATTGAATTACCTGAGATTAGAATCTGAAACGAGAAACTTTCTTTATACAGTTACAAATAGCTATATTATGCAGTTTTAAGGGGTTAAGAAAAGGAGGAAATCATAACCACAGAAGTCATAAAGGCAACTTATCCCAAGCCAAATAGTTTTGTTTCTAACGCAGGGCTTTAATTATAACATGTCATATAATGATGACATAGTGCTATAATAGGCAAATATAATGCATTAATCTGATATTATATTTTGGCTTTAACAATAGGTGCAGCGAACCAGCCTTAGTGGATAACTCATTCAGAACCTATCTGCACACTCCACCTAGATACTTATCTGCCTCTTTAATTAAGTGGAGGGAAACTTCTTGAGGCCATACCCATAAAGCCAGTCTCTGATGATAGCAGAGTTACTGGAAGCCTTTGGTAATCGTTTACACCCACGTATTGTGGTTAGCTTCCAACTTTGGCTCTTTCCTTCTTGCTTTGGAACCACCTATTTATCCCCTAGTGTAAATCCCCTAGTTTTTTTTTACCAAAAGGGGTACAAAAGATCTCTGGAGGTTCGTTTGAGCAACACGTCAGCATACTGTCACTGGCCTCCTCAGGACTGAACCAGGCTTCCTAATTGCAGCGGTAAAAAAAAGAGCTTTGGCAAATTTTTCACTTACCAGTATACTTCTTGAAACAGTAGGAACAGACTGCATCAGTGAACACAGTACAGCCAGAGTCATCTTTCCATAATGCAAGTTCCCCAGGTTGTCCTCAGCATGCGCTCATGGAAATCAATCAGAGACACTACAGCAACTGACTTCAGTGGAAGGAAGAGTGGGCCTCGTGGGATAAAATCATCTTTCCTGATTCTGTGGGTCCTATGTAACTTTGTGTACATTGAAAAACACCCTCTTTGGCTTCTTCAAACACAAAGAGTTTGTAGGATTTGCATGGTACGCTAAAAATAAAATTTTAACTAATAGTTTGGAGAAGGTCGTTCCCTGATATGCAGTCCTTGCTCTCCACTAGGAATTTTTGAGAGAAATACCCTGCTCTGAGGCAGTAATATACAGAAATCATAAAGACTCCATATAAACAGCATCTGAAGAAAGGGACAGCAATCTCAAGGCCATGTGAGATAGATAACTTTCTGAGGTGACAGTAGTGTACAACAAGTACTATAGTCCCTGTAGCAGAATAAAGGCACAGCTGACATGAGGTTCCTATACTTCAGTTCTAGCTAAGCAAGCTAGGCTGAGTACAACCAAAATGGCTCCAAGAGCTTACCGCCTCCTTTTCCTTTTTCTCTCCTTCTGCGGCTCACTTCATACTCTCCTCCGATCTTTTCCAGTATGAAAGGCTCTGCTAATGACCTTTGAACAGATCATGTTGAGAATGTCACTGCAGAGCTTCTTAATTTTATGGTGGCGCCTAGATAATACGGTGATGGGTACTGAAATGCTGAAAAACAGACAGACAGATAGCTAGATAAGATTAGATATATAAGTAATTTAGTCAGTCATCATACAGAGCAGCTGACATAAGTTCATTTGTAAAGCCAACTGCTAAAATTGCTTTAGAAGTCCTTACATTTTAATTCTGTTGAAAGACAGACCTTTGATCTGAATTGTTTTGGTGGCATGTACATTATTTGAATGGAACTTCACCTGACCAGGTAATACCAGACCGGTCATTCCTGGCATACTATTGTCACAGGAGAACAGTGTACATGCAAATCCATACCTACCGATAGCTCAAGGGCAGACAGATAACTGAGCATCATGGAACAGATATAGACTGAAAGCATGAGCACCACTTTATGCTGATATACAGAATGAATCATGGCTAGTAAAAGGCTCAAACAACCATATATATGACTAAATGTAACCTCAAAACACTTTTAAATTAAGCATGATCAGAAAATACAAGGAGAAAAATTATTAGATAAACGTTATTGCTTCTCTTTTTCATTAATATTTATTAATTTACACTGGGGGGAGATGGAGGAGGAAGAGAAATAAAACAGACCTGTCAGATTTGCTATTGTTTATAGGCAGTTTTATATTTCAGCTCTCAGGTACCAGCAAAACACTGGGACGTTTGTACTGCATTCACTGCAGGGAAAATTATTTACATTCACATGTTATGTTTTTTTAATTCGGCATTAAAAAAAATTTCAAAGACACTTCCTAGGGCAGTTTATTTTTGAAGTGGGTTATTTGTTTTCACCCTAAATCTGAGGCCACGGCAGTATTCCCAACTATATGGAAGGGGTAAGAGAGTTAATATAAATGTGTAGAGTTTGTTAGTCCATGTGTTTCTCTGAGTGGCATTCACCCCAGCACTGACACTTTGCACCACAAGTCCCACTAAAGCAAAAACTGCTAAGTGCAAGCATGAACCACAGATAAATGGTTGCATGTCTTAATTAGTGATGGCTGAAGCTCTCAGAAGATTCTGTGGTTGAATTAGAATAAGCATTCAAGAAGTTCAAATGTTAATCCAAGCCTCTTTAGTTTATAACGATGGAAGTCACTCTCTAGAGCTGGCTTACTCATTCCATTTTTAATATATCCTGACTGAAGTTGGGTTTGAACCGCTGCACAAACAGCAGCTGTCACAAAAAGTAGCTCCTTCCTTCATACCCACTCAAAATCAGTAATTGCAGGTGTGTAGAAAAATCAACCGACTGAACAGCAGTCTCCAGACAGCGCTTGCCACAGTCCTGTGTCCTTCTGTGACATTTTACTTTTGCATATACTCAGCTCGAAGGCTTGAAGGCTTGGATTAATCTTATCGAACTGTTAGAATCCCCGTTTCCTTAACATTTGGGAAGCTCAACCTCTTTTTCAAGATACCTGCCTCTTGCCAGTGACTACAGTGAAGGAGCTAGACTCCTAATTTGAGCATCTCATTTATTTGCCTGTACTTTGGAAGGATCAAGGTCCAGATGCCTTGTGAAATGTCTGATGTTACGATATCTCCCTGACCGGTAACCTGTCCCTCATAGCTAGTCCATTATGGGATATTTGAAGTCAGCTTTCCCGCACATTGGTGCGCTATAATGGACTGTAACACAGACTTGATTCTCTAAATAGAAGTGTTCATACACAATATACCTAGAGCCTGATTCCCCACTGTCTTATGAATGTGCAGTCAAACCCATGGACTCATAGCAAGTCCACAGGGTGTGTAAAATGCTGTCTAGCACACCTGGAAGTCCCAGGCTCTCAGTCTGCTTAAAAGCAATGGAGGATGAGGCCAGTAGTTGCAACAATTGTACTTATATGCCTAATGTCTGCATGAGCAAATATCAGGCTTGTTATGTATATATTTGATATCTGCAAAGAGTTGTCCAGCTTAATGCATAAACAGAGTAGGTGCATATTTCCCTTGCGCACCACATGCCAAATATGTGCAAATCAAGCACAAAAGTATGCCATCAGCTGAGATAACCATTTAAAAACAGGTATCTAAAAGTATTACGTAGTAAAGTGCTAAAGAACATAGTTTTAATTTTCAAAATTGCCAAGCAGCAAGCAGCTCTTGGTTTTTTTGAGAATCAGACCACTCACACATTTCCTTTTGGGTTTTGGAACATGATTTTATATACTTATTTTTTTGAGGAACATTGGCCGAATTGCTAGCTGTTGGCCGGAGTCTTTATCAGGAAATTTGTAATTGAACGTTCCAGGCCAAGATGCATAGAAAACAAAACCGGGCAGAAACTTGTATAGTATGGTGGTAGTTACACTGGAAGCAGTAAAAAGGATTAAAAAACCTGGTTCCATTAAAAAGCCCAGTTCAGGAAAAGGGACAGAAATGTAATTCTGTGAACTTGAAATGTGTACTTTTGTGTTTGCCGTGATAACAGCAATCTTCCTTACAGCATTGTGCACTTTCAAAGCTTTGAATGAATAACTGTAGCTAATGAATAATAGTACCTTTAAATAAAATCTTAATTGCAAAACAAAGGAATAATAAAGAAAAGTTAGTACTTTTAAAATTTTTTTATTCAAAGCTTAGAAAAGTTTAGGTTGGAGTTTTGGGTGAAGGTTTGGTTGCTGCTTTTTCCCCTTTTATCTGAACCAGCTCACTCAGACCTAATCTTCATCATCTAAACCACATGATTAACACACAAAATAACTTTGGAGCAAGCCAGGTCCAAGCAGGAAGCTGCAAGTACTATCATGTCTTCATGATATTAGCCAGCAAAATAACTGTGGTTTCTTCATTTTTTTGTTGTTTTTTTAATTCTCTACATTTATGTTTTCCTTGAAAGGGGCTTGCGTTTTTGTTTCTTCTTTGTGTTGGAAACTTTCAGATTTACAATCTCACTCCCGGAGGGAATGCTAATTCTCCTAGACAATCTCCACAGACTGGGGCAGGCCTGGACCCTTACGCAAAATGGCTAGGGACAACTCTCACTCTGCTCAGTCAAAACCAAACTGTCCAGCCAGATAGTGCCTCTCCCACCCGGTCAAGTTTAAAAGAAAGTAGCTACGCCTGTATCATTTGAGGGGACTGGTCCTGCTGGTCTGTATTAGGCTTTTTCAGAATATTCCATCTGAATTGGCTGTCCTGAGAAAATAGACGCTCCTTTACTTCTTTCAGGATCCCAGTGGGTTTTAGGTGGGAACTCTGTACTAAGCTGCTCAGATCACAGCAGTTCTGGGCATGTCTAGACATAAAGTTGCTGGTACTGGAAGAAATGTTATCCTGAGCAGGGAGGAACCTACTGAGTTGTAGGTGCTTAAGTCCTCTTTTGCATCTGGCCCTAACTTGCAAGAGAGGAAGAGCCAAATGCTCAAAGGCAGCTTCCATTTTATGGCTCTAAATTATGCAGAAAAATTACGGACTCGATAATTTTGCGCCTGCATTTGTATTGGAGGTGAGGCAGAGCCTTGACCAGGCAGGGAGAGGCTCTGATTCTCTGCCCTTCCTCTGCTCTGTGAATTCAGAGGGAAGAGAGGCCTCATGCCAGCAGAAATCATAGTCCCCATGTGTGTCATACACTCCTATGCAAAGCTCCGCGGTTGGTATTCTGGGTGCTTGTTGGGCAATGGCATGGAGAAGGCTGGTTTCCTTGGAACATTTTCTGTTCATTGTACTGTTCTTTCCCGGCATTTCATAAACCACCACAAAGAAGATGACAAAAAGGGGGAAAAAAACCTTCTTAAAATGAATTGTGTTGTCTCTTCCCTCACTATCCCAATGGCCTTGGCAAGCTCATAAGAGCCAGGCAGAGCTGGTCTCTGCTGGATGTTACTCTTTGCACAATTTTATGATAATCTGGGGGAGTTTGCATGATCAAATGGTGCAAGCACAAGGAGATAAGTCAGGACTCTTAGCCTTCATTCCTGGTTCTGCCACTGAGATCCTGTTTGTATTGGAATGACATACATAAACTCTTTTGGTTGTCCCATTGGCATGAACCTTGTTTTATGTATTTGCTGCTTTTGTTATTTCTAGGGCTATCTGAGGCTCAAATCAAAACAATAGCAAAATGTCCCAATTTATCTGCAAAACAAATTATAATCCTAAGAACTATGACCTCTCTGCTCTGATTGAAAGCCTGTTAAAGACAATGCAAAGACATCTGTTGACTCCAGTATACTTTAGATTACAGTGCAGGCTCTTGATCAGATGGAAAAGAGAAGGACGGCTACTAGAACTCAAGGAAGCAGTGGGAGAACAATGATATATATTAATGGGAGTAAAAACACTCTCAAGGGATGCTGGAAGCAAGACTTGGGCCAAGGCTTGGCTAGAATACACAAGTTTAGGGACCCAGCTTTTCCAGCTTCTTGGCTCATCCTAGGAAGAAAACAGCTTCCTGTCTTAACCTCTTAACATGAGTTCTATATTTGTAATTTTCATACCTGAAAGAACAGCTCAGTTCTGCTTCCATGGCAAAATTCCCAATGACTTCATTGCAAGCACAGCACAGCTCACATCCTTTTAGTCTCTGCTATTGGGTCTTTTTCACATCTTTCCACACTGTGAGGCTTGACAGGTCCTCTCCTCACTTATGCTCATTCTTGGTCTCTGTTTCTTTGACACAGGTAACAGTTGTTAACTCCATCTAAAGAGCATATTTGTTTCTGTAGCAACCAAAACAGAAAAAAAGGAAATTGATTCAAACACTGTCTTCTGCATCCACTCAAGGCATCTCCGGCTTATAGTGATGTGTCTTCTCCTTGCTTTTCATCGTAAGCCTTACCATTAAGTTCAGCTGTTCTCAGATGGGGCTTATGGAGGAGAATGGGGCAGCTGGACAGTCCTAGCTGCCATACTTGCAGAAGTAGTCTGTAAATGTAGCATGTGATCATCCCAAAGCACAAATAAAAAAAGGAAGAAAAGAATGAACCAAAAATGTATTACTGTTTTTGAAAATGAAATCTCATGATTTCACTACGTAGCACTGCTATTTCAGTATTGTGGTTTTCAAAGCAGTACTAACTTTGTGGTCCTTCTTTAAGTATCTACTTCCCTGGGGTTGGTATCTACAACTGCCCCCTCTGCCTTTCAAAATCCTCATTTAAATTAACAAAGTGGTTCCAAACAAGTGGTGGGCTACACATAAAATCTGGAAAGTTTATCTAAGAACGGATTTTTCCTAAGTTACTTCAGTCTTTATCAAAATAAAAACTGCAAAGATGCACAACCATGATCCACTAATAACCATGTCATCTCTAGTCCATCTGCTATCATGGTGCAAAATGAGGGCGTTCGAAGAATATGAACACTGATTATATAAGGAGATGCTTTGGGCTGTGATCGGAGATGGCTCTTTCTTCTAAAAATATACTAAATTTGATTCACTAGCAGCAGCAACAAAAAAGATATTTTGGATCAGAAGGAAACACTTTGACTCAAATATTTAATTTTGCTTTAAGGGTTTCTAAAAATATAATTAAGCACTAAGCTAAAATGGAAACTCTGAATCCCAAAGCTAAAACATTTCACTTAGAAAATGCTAAAATTGTATCATTTGTTTTGTTTGGAATTTCAGGGTGATATAAGTAAAACAGCCAGTCGAAACTGGTTCTGGTTCACAAAGCATTTCAGTTTTCCTAGATTTGAACATTTTGGCTAAGATTATCCAATGATAAATAATGAGAGGATGTTATTGTGAAGAAATAACGTGCTGTCAGAATCAGGATTTCGGTATTACTGGATACAGCTCTATAATGGCAGTTTACTGCATGATTTTATCAACGATATTTCCAGACCTCTCAGCTGAAAGGCAGAGTGGGTACAGTCAACAAGTCAGTCATGGTTTGCTTTTAGTATATTATTAGCTATGGCAAAATTACATCTCAACAAATCCATAAACTCCACTTGACAGGAAAATACCATGCACATCTGTGATGCCACAGAAATGAAGTATCATGATTAAAAAAAAAAAACAACAAAAAACCCCTAATGGTTCTTTTCCCTCAAGATTTTCTTTAGACCTGTCCTCAAAATTAATCCTAGGGCAGGTAATTTATTATGACATTTAAGCAGTGTATTTAATACAGTTGCAGTTCATACTTTAAATTCAAACATAACATCAATCCAACAATTTTTGGCAAATAAAAGGCAGCAATGGAGTGTCAAGAATTCAAGGAGACTCCGATCTAATTTAAATGGTGTTGCTCTCAAAAGCTGGCAGCAAGGAGTGCATCTTTTTAAAATGTTTCTATTAGAAGCTGATGTTTATGATCGCTCTCAGCTTGGCAAGAAAAACACTATTCTAAACATTTACATTTCACATTCTTTAGGCCAGTTGAAAAATGTTGGCTTGCAGTTCTCCACACTGCAGAGAGGTTGTGAGGAATGTTATAGTAGAACGTTAATAGTCATGTACTTTTCTTGTTCTTTGATTTACTGTGTGGTAGTTTTTATACTAGTTGTGTTCTTAATGTTGTCAGTCCTGATCTGCATTTCACTCAAACATGAGCCTAGGTTTATTTTTCTAGCTAACAAAACCAAAGTCAATTAATTTATTAATAATACTTTGTACTAACGTTATAGTCACCATTTGGAGACTTTCCCATTTGAATATATTCACTACATACTGTTGCAAAACTCCCCAGCAGAGTCAGAAAATGAGTATTTTTCAAGAGATGCAGTCTGTGAAGGAGGGAGGCTGTCACTGTTCTGTTTGTTCAGACGATTTGGCCATGTTCTGGTTTGCCTACGACTCTGATCACAGTGTACAGACATCAGCAACAAAAATAATAATATAACGTATAACCCCTGGTCAGACCCTCTGACTCTAAGGTAACTACTTGCCTGAGTAAGTGCCACACTTGAGTAAGACATTTGTGTTCTGCCTGCTGCGTGTCACACATCATGGGCCCCAGTGCACAGCTCTGGTGAGCTCTCATAAATAATACCATTAAAGCCAGCTGGACTGACTACTTGTACCTGCCTACTCACTCCCTTGCACACAGATTTCCCAATCTAACACAACCTAATAGCATCAGGGAAAAAAAAAATTAGCATTGGCTTTATTCTTCACCGAGAGCATTGTTTTCAAAGCAATGTTTTGAAAGTACAATTAAATTGTAGATTAGAGATGTATAAATGTATTCAATGTGTTCCCCATTCCACAAATCACTTAAGGATATGTAGGAATCTTACTGACATCGTTAAATGAATCACTGAATTAAGACTGATGCATGGGATACGATGAAGTCCTAAACATTGCCAACTCCCAGCAAGGCCACTGAAAGTTGATGGTACCTAGGGACTACAGGATTGAATAAATACAAGAACGTATCCACATGAATAATCTTCTGGATGCAAATCACCTCACTGCAGTGTTGCAATCAGTGGGAGTCCCCAGACTGGACTGCTCCTGTGGGTAAGCTCACTCATGGTCTGAGGATCTGCAGAATCAGGCTTGGTGGTATGTGCTGGATGCTTGTGCACTATCATTTTAATTCAGTTTGCTAAGGTGTGTACAATCTCTGTTAAGATACACGTAAGCCACAATCACAGTGGCATCGAGTCAGCTGCTTCAGGATTTGCTGGCAGTTGAACACATGAGGCTGATGGAAGTGGCTGCTTCTATGACACTTGGATAAAGGACAAAATTTGCTGTATGCCTTGCTGGTAGTAGTAGTAGAGAACTCAAGGCAAGGGAATTTTACAAATTGTGAATACAAATTGTAGGTGTGAAGTTTTAATTGCCGTTCATAATTAGGCAACAATACAAACAAACTGTACACATATAATGCCCTTCATCAGAGGAATTCAGGTAACTTTGAAAGTTTATTCAAGTCTTATCAAAACATGATGTTGTGACAGTATTATATGGAGACCCGCTGAAGCAGCTATAAACTACCTTGTCTGGGCCATGGCAAAAAGCCTGGGCCTTACGGCTGCTGGCACTGTGAGGTCAGGAGTGTATTCCGTTCTGGCAGCTCCCTGTGCTCTGAGTTAGCCGAGGGTTTATGTTGTTCAGGGAGGTGCTTTTATTCAGTTGGATAAAAGCTGGGTCTTGCTGGCTTACATCAAACTTGTTTGGGAATATTTGCAGACTCATGGAAACAAAAGACAATGTCTCTTGACAAAACTTTTTAGTGTAATTCTGTGCAAGAACACTCTCATTCCAGAATAAAAATGACCACACAACGACTGACTCAAAACTAACTCCCTGCCAGCCTTTAGAAACTGAAAGTCCCATTTTAAAGTCGAAGGCACTTACAAAAACCCCATGTTTTTATTTAGCTTGTTGTTTCCAGTGTGTACATCCCCCAGAGCAAGGACCCAAACTCCAAATAAAGTGAGGGGAATCTCGAGGTACCCAGTGACAATTGCCTCACTTCATGACAAGCACCCAAAATCAAATAAGGTCAATTGAACTTTGAGGTGCTCAATGACTCATTTCAAGGCAGACATTAAAAATTAAGTATCTTTGAAGGGTTTTGAAAATTTTAGCCTAAGTGACTGGCACAGAGGATGAAGCTGAGGAATTCCTGTTCTCATAGACAAGTCCTCTCAGAGCAATTTATCAGTTAATGATCTATGTTCATATAGATTAGTATATACAGGTCTCTATAGGAAACCAGTAACACATCACAAATTGTAACTTAATAGAATCTGTGTATAACCAGTGTCTTGAATAACACTAATAACTCTGCATAAAGAAATAAAGGGAGCAGTTCAGAGTGGGTGGGAAGCAGTAGCTGACAGGCTGGCTAGGAGGAAGGGAGAAATAATAAGGCACCTAGTTCTCAGGAAGGGCCAGCAGGTGTATTTATAGAGGTCACACACCTTCTGGTCAATTAGGTCTAAACCAAGAGGAACCACTGCTAAAATATCCATTGCTGCTGGCTTTGGTAAAAGCCAATTAGAGATGCATTTATATTATAAAACCTAATTTCTAGGGAATAAAAGTGTGGAGAACTTCAAAGAGTTGCCCGAAGAAGGACGGAGCATGGTGTATGTTCAGGACTGGGACTAACGTATCCCAGTGCCTGAGCGTGTGGACATTCTTTGAGATTCCAGGGAGGATAGCTTAAAACACTGGTGTCTGGTTGCAAAACTTAAGCCAGAATTGAAATAAATTTTATTTGTTTACTTTACATTTTACTTATTTACTTCCTCCTAGTCTAGTATCTAAATGTTCAATTTTAATTGCTTCTAAATAAACACTTGCTTTACTATGAGGCTTGCCTGATGTTGGGGGTAAGGTAAATGAAAACAAAACTATGGTGTTACAATTCCATGGAGATGATAGATTGAGTCAAAGAAGCACATGTGGGTAACCCTGAGAACCTGTACCTCAGCACAGCTTCATGAGGTTCTGCAAGTGGGAATATTTTTTGCCAGGCTGCAAAGAGCCAGTGCAGGAGCTAGGAATGCCAAGTGCCAAGTTTGCAAACATGGTCCCTTTAGTAGGCACAAACAGAACCCTTTCTGAGGCGCAGAGAGACTCCCCATAGCTTCGCGAAGCCATGGTGCTGTACAATGAGTAGACCAAAGTCATACCACGGGTTAGTGACAAAGCTGAAAAGAATCCAGATTGCCAGCTCCCTGTCCTAAATACCAAAAGTAGTCCTGCCTTCTCCTCTAGGATAAAAGTGTAAGGAAAAATACTCTAAAAGCTTTCAAGAAGCAGTGTGGAGTTTGCTGTTAAAAGAAGAAAACATTATCAAAGGATCAGAAAATTCCACAAAGTAACACAACAGTTACTATTGCAAAACTCTGGGGGATCTCTTCTGTGGTATAGAGTTATTCAGCAGCTCAAATTCATAGCAGCATTTCTTCGTCCTCCACAGTCATAAATTCTTTTTCCTGTTTTGGATAAGTTCAGTAAGCTCAACTCTTCTGGCTTCAGTGAGAGCCAGACTTTGCCTAAAATTTAACATTTTTATTGTCCTTTCCATAGAACATTTATGCTGTGTTTATCAGGTTCATTTCTTTTTTCATTAGAAGTTAATCGCAATGCCATTAGCACTACTTTAATGTCATGAGAATCACACTCTGCAGGGTGCATCCTATGACTGCCTCAAAAACCTCTCCCTGTGGATATTTTGTCTCTGTGAAATACTCTGGTTCCAACTATTCATCTTTGCCAAGAAGAACAATGTTACCAATTATTCCTACAGTGGAAAATAAATCAGAACAATCTTTTGTTTTCTTGCAGTTGGTCGTACATATCCTTCATCAGTAGAAATTCAGCTATGAATTAGAAAAAATTCCTTTCACCTTCCCAGCCTCTTCAGTTTGCGCAGGATTCATAGTATGCCTATGCATCAGATGAGTTATTTTACCTGGGAGGTAGGAATTGTTCCAAGTCCATACCTGCTCAAGATGTAATTCAATTTTATGAAGGAGACTGGCATAATGCCTATCTACAAAAAATCTCCAGCATTATTATGTAGAGCATAGAAGAGCTAACAGTGACCCAGTAAAAGAAATCAAGAATCTGAAGGTGGTTTTGCAGAGAGAAAAGATCTGTCACTAGTGAAAAGAAATGAGGTGAAATTACTGAAAGAACATTTCTGATCATGCAATCAAGGAAACATAGAACAAAACTCCAGGGCACAGAGGGATCTGTGAGTACTACCTTGGGGAGAAGGTACTACAGATACTTCTTCAGATAAGGGCATATCAAAATTCAGTGCCTGAGCTTAGAAACCCAAACATTCATATTAAAAATACAATCAGTTCGCGTTCGTGTATTGGGACATGAGTAGCTTTAGGACTTGGCTCTCATATTCTGCTTAAACATGCAATTCATAAGAATAATTCAGATGTGCCATTACCTTGAAGGTATCAGAAATCAGAGCAGATGCACACTCAGGTTATACAAACAATTGCCCTTCTGCGCATGGAGTTGTGAAAATCTGCTCCTAAAGATTTTTTGCATTTATTTTCACTTTGTACACGAATTGCAGAGGTGTTGTCCGAGGTGCTGAGTCCTCCTCAGGTCACCGTGAAGCTGAAGGAAGCTGCAGGTGCTCCATGCCACCGAAAAATCACGTCATTGGCTTAATCATCAACAAAGTCTTATTACCAAGATTTGCAGCTGGTATCCAATGAAATCTGAGATACCAGTTGGAGTCCTAAGCAACTAGTAATACCAGTTTTTCTAGAAAATTAATAAATGCAAATGTTAAGTGTTCTAAATTCACTTAATAAACAAGTCACCTGGAGACATTTGTGGTTTTCATTAGAACAGAGAATATAAATAGAAAAGGAAATGGAAGGCCTGATACTTAGTGTCCAATAAACCCCACAATGTGGCCAAGCTTTTGGAGGGCTCTCTGAGTATGCAATGAGATAATTAGCAAAATGTCATTGTAGTCTTTCAATCGCTATAAAATACATTTAAATGCTTTCTAAGTGTGCAGCCCATTAGTGACTAATGAAGCAACTGCAGCTGATAGGCTGGATCCTGCACTAAACAAGGCAGAGCAAAGAAGATAAACAGTGCTAAACTGCATGGCAGGCATAAGAGGCTGAGAAGCTCCAAGGAAGTGATTCTGTTCTCAGCTAGTGAAAGAGACTGGCAAGGGATGAACCTTGCCAAGTGCCTCATTAACACAGAGGCAGTGAATCTCAATACTTGTCCAGTGTCCATTCACACCCAGTGATTCCGAGGCTAAGTGAGAAGAGGAACTTGAGAGTCATCCCCATTCAGTTTAAGAAACAGTGTGTTGCACCGAGTCTTAGTATTGTTTCCATTCTTGCCTTATCCCCAGTACAACAGCTTGCTGTCCTGTAACAGGCAGACCAAACACCAAGCAAAGTTTTGTATGACTGCTCAGTGCTGAAAAAACAATGCTTCTCCTGAAGTCCTGGCTCTACGAGACATATGTGGATTCCCCTGGAAATCTGCCCAGATCTAAATGTGAGTATGGATATGGGTGTTATTGCCTGCACTCTGTGTTTGTGTTCAAACTCTCCCTTGCCTGCAGTTTCCAGATTTTTCCTATTGAAACTAGGGTGAGATTATAAACTTAAAGGATCTATCAAATAATTAGGTATCATCTTGATAATGAATTATGGATTGAAAACAAGTCTCATAGGCTGAGAAAGTTTGAAAAATTGTGCACTTGCCTCCAAAGGAAAAGGAAAAAGGACATATAAGGAGAATAAAACTACTGTATCACAAGTATAATGTCCTAGCAAAAGTAAATCAAAGGGTAGATTGCATTTTGAATCTGGACAATGAGTAAGATTTTCCCAGCTTCTGCAGTGGCCTAGACATGTGTCACCTTCTACATTCCTCACCAGTCTCTCAGGAAGCAGCTGTAATGTGCAACTACAGTTCCCAGCCATGAAGCCATCACGTGCTACCTGCCAAGTCTGGCAGAGTCCGAGCGATGACACTGCTTCACACTACTGTGTGGACTGCAGTAAAAATTACCCAGCTGACCTCCATAAAAATTAATTGAGTGGCCCTGCTCGAAGCATCATGCGTCTTCCTGGAGTTATGCATTGGAAAGGACTCTCTGAGTCATCCTTCTAATTTGCATATCCCTTTGCATCTTGGCATTAACAGTCAAGAGCCATTGGAGCCAGCTAGAAAAGCCTCATGTTTGTGCTCTCCCATGCAAATACCTCTTCTCCCTATATATTAGTTACTGTGTGTGGGTTTTCTCTCTCACTCTCTCTTGCCATATGTGTGGGAGTTGATGGCATCAACTTTATGAAATCTCAACACATGCCAAGAACAGCTGGAGAAGTTGAAACAAGTTCTGGGTGAGGTGAGTTTCATGGGCAGGGACTGAAATTAGCAAAGGTACCATGGCTGCTTGCCATCCTGAGAGTCTCACATGGAGCATGTGGGCTTTGCTTGCTCCAAAAGCAGATTCCCCATGGAAAAAAAAGGATTTGATTTGATTTAGATAATTATGATGGCAGAGATAGCTGAATTAGAAGAATCTGTTCACCAGGAAAGACCATCTCTGCACCTCTTCCATGACTGGCTCATTATGTAAATATAAAAATTTCATCATAAGTCTGAGGTAATTAATATCTTTAGCCAGCATGTAGCACTCTTCATCTTCAAAATGCTTTACTAACATTAATAATTAATCACCACAACACTCTGGGAAGGTTATCATCTTAATCAATGGGTAAACTGAGGCACAAAGATTTAAAGTATCACAACCTGCCAGTGGCAGTACTCGTGTCCCAGCCTGGTGCTCAGTGTGTTACAGTGCGTGGCCAAGCTACCTGATACGCTTTATGATAAGAAGGAACAAACCAAGAGGGCATTCCAGGATGAATGAAATAAAACTCCCTCCAGACTGCACACAGAGCAGAACCTGTTAATCACTGGCTACTCCCTACAGGTCTCTGTGTTCTCAAATCCAGGATGTCTGTCCTCCCCTTGTAACATCTACATGCTTCTGTTGATCTTTCTACATGTTGCCTTCAGCAGTCCAACAGTATTCCTGACGTGATAGATACACTCTGGCCTTAGCCTTAGCTATGACTCAGGTATTTACATCTTCTTTTTTGGATAATTTTAGAATATAAAGAACGAATGATATGTCTGATGAATTTTAGTGTCATTTAATAACTAGCATCTGCTTTTGAAGCACTTTACATATCTATCTCGGAAGAATTTCCAGCTTTTGCCTCAATCTCTTGTATAGGAACATTTGAGTCTGGTTCAAAGTTTGGTCTTAAGTTGTTAATTTTCTATAATCAAGTCTTGTTTAGGCTAGTAAATGCAGCTTTTACCTTATCAGCTTCTGCTATTAGTTCTAGCTGGACATCTCCACTAGGTCATAAGCTATTGCTTAGGTATGTCATTCCCAGACAAACCTGGGGAGAGTTGTGAAGAAGTGACCTCCCTGCCCAATTCAGAAAATGAAACTTCAGCACAGCCTACTAAATACAGAAACATGCACATTACATCTGAAAGAAAAGTTTGCTTGTCTTGAGGCTTCACAAGAGGGAACTGTCAAATGTGGCAGGCTGTCATTAAAGACAATTAACCTAATCAAAAATCCCTTTTCTCTTATTTCTGCTTAGTCAGGTGAATATTAAATACTAGATTTTCCAGGGGTACAGAGAAGAAGAGGAAATCAGCATCTATGTTTTCATTCAAACATGCGTATGAAGGAGCAAGTACAGATTTGCCTTTGTATACCTAAAGTATGCATGTAATTAGTATGACTGCACAGGGAGTCATGAGACTTGTATACATGACTGGCCACCTGCATGTCATTTGGGCACTTGTCTTAACAGCGACAACACTTATGCGTGCAACCCCAGCATTTAAACATATGGAAACACACATTTTTCTGGCAAAGTGGACTTGTGAGAGATGCTGTTCTATCCCCACGCTCCCCAAGACTTCTGGTACCTGTTAGAACAATACTTCTCATTGAACATGTAGATTTTTGTACCTGTTTGGTTTAGAGTAAACTGGTTGCTTGTGATGTCTTAACTCCTAGCATCACCACATGAGTACAATTCTCTCCTCAGCGCTCCCAAACCTCTTTTGTGTTTTCCAGAAGTGGAGGAGGCAAAGAAAAACCCTAGTTCCTTTGAGGTGGGAGCTCACCCCAAGGGGGCGGAGAAGGAAGCTGACCTCCAGTGCATTTACTGATCATATTTATTTTTAAAGGCACTTAGCCATAAGTCTCAGCCTATGGCTCTGCTTCCTGCAGGCACACCCTGCTTGTGGCTGTGAAGGTACTCACTAAGCACTAGTAACACCCAGCATTTATATAGGGCTTTTCATCTTCAAAGCACTTCCCGAACATCATTTAATTAATGAATCCTCACAGCCCTCTGTGAGGTATGCACAGTTATTACCCCCACATTTTACAAGTGAGGAAAACTGAGGCAGCGATTAGCTGAGGCAACACTGTGGGAATTGGGATTAGAGCTCAGGAGAGCTCAGGAGTGCCTGGACCCCCGTCCCACGCAATGGTTGCCAGGCTGCCTCATTGGGAAATGCACGTGGTGCCTCAGTTCAGCACAGTGTCTTGAACACAACAGTGCTGACCCTTTGGTGCATCAGCAACGCCTTTTCCTTCCAGGTCCACACTGATCTTCTGTGTGGAGATCTGGAAAAATGTTCATCATTCAGTATTAGTTCCAGATCCTGCTGTCACCCAGACAGGAGATCCAAAGAAAAACACTGGGACTGAGGTGCTGGAAGAGGACAGCTTCTATTACCTGTAGTGCTACCTAACACATTCAGTTTTAGTGCCTTCACAGTGTTTTTAAAATGACATAGAAGGGGGACTTTCACCCAGAGGTCTCAGAGCGCTCTATGGACAAAGGACAGTGTTGCAATTCCAAATCATAGTGTGGCTCTGTGCCGACTGCCAGACCCACTCAGGCTTGGCCTCAGCTGAAGATCTGATGATTCACGACCCTCAGCCCACATTCATGAAAGTTCAGTGAGTTTCACTCACATCCTCCTCAGTAACTGTGGGTTCCTCCCTCGAGAAGCCCCAGGGTATCCCAGTTCCCAGCTGACATGTGGAGGACAGGAGCAGACTTCCTGGTCGTAATGGTAGCCAGTAGGGTGAGAGAGGGCACCAATGATGGGGGTTAAACTTGGATGGTTCAACCTTGTCAAACTTGAACATCCGAGAGAACCTGCAGGGCTTGGTTCCTTTCCAGCCCTCCAGGGCTCTCACAGCCATAATTATTATTGCTGTTGTTGTTATTATAACAAAACATTCATATATTGCCATAAAATACAAACTAGATAATACACGTTCCTTGCCTGAAGAGCTCAGGCTTTAAACAGGTTGGACATTCTGAACTGGATCCCTCAGGAGAGACAGGGAAGGTGCAGACCTTTTACAGCAATTTCCCCTCTCAATTCCTTTCAAGTGCAGCTGGCCCCTGTGAAGGAATACAGGACGTGGCAATAAGCAGCTGACCAGACAGCATCAGAGATACAGCATGCTCCTCCAGCTGTGCCTCGGCTTATGTTCTGCTATGCACAGCAGCTGTGGGAGAGAGATTTGTGGCTGGCAGTCACACTCACAAGGCAGGGGACTGGGGGCAATGGGATTTCACTGAGGATGTGCTTCTCAAATCAGTTGCAGCTCAAACCTGGTACCTACCACTCGGAAAGCAATGATGTCCAACCCCCTGTTCCTGGTGGGGTAGCAGCTCCCAGCTCCTGCCGAGTTCTCACAGGCGCTATCAGGGAATTGCTGTCAATCAGCTGATTAGCAATGCTGCCTCTGTCTGAGCCAGACGGTGTGGTACCACCTGCAGAAATGCAGCAAGAGCTGCTCCGTCCTGCTCCTGTGCAAGACAACCATCCCAGAGGCATTGTTTCAAATGCACCGTTCTACTAAATCGAGGTGGTGGAATTGTAATGCTCAAAAGAAAACAGGAGCATGGTAGTGCATAGTGTGCTAATGCCTTTGCACAGCTGACTGCTGGGAAGCACTGGGGAATCTGTGGTTCGTAAATGCTCTTCTGACTGAGACTGGTGCCTTCTCTCGCTTGTGAGGTCCCTTTTGTTCCCTCCTGACAGCGCTTCCCAGTCTAATCTGAAATGCCATGAGATACTGAGCCAAGGGAGAAGTGGAAAATGTTGCAATTCCTAAGCTGCGCTTTGAAATGAAATAGTAATACTTGTAATTAATAATAATCTCTAATGAAAAAAAAAATATCCCTGCTTATTCCAATATAGACACTTTAGGTAGTACTAGGGCGTCAGGCAGGCTTATTCAGCCTCTGGACAGACTCACCCACAAGGCCTAGCATCAACACGCCCTGTGTACACCTAGCATCATTTTGAACAACTGCACCAAAACAAAACAAAGACAAGGAGCACTTTAGGTCCTTTGTGTGTCTAAGCACAAGAGAGGGATCCCTGGCCAGTTTTTACCAACCGAAGGCCCTGAGCCAGAAACTGTCCCTACATCTATATTCCTAACTCATAAAACAAACCAAAACAAAGAAACAACAAAATACATTTACAATGAAGGAAACATTTCTCAGAAATGCTGCTGTTTTCATTCCCTCCAGTGCTCTATGTTCCAATGTTCTAATGTTCTCTGACCATTTGGTCACAAAGACATTGAGCAGACACTGCTGAAGTTTTTGAATGCTTAATGTGACCTATCTTAGACCTGGCACAAACCCAAGAAAATACTAAGAATAGGGGCACACCTAATATATTATTAAGGGACATAATGTTAATGTTCTGATTATTAATGAACTCCAAAGCAATTCTCATCATAGAACTTACAAGGCAGTGGGGAAACCTCACTGGACACCCAGCATAAAGGTTCACATCACCCACTGCCCACCCCTAAATCACAGCTGCTACTTCCTCCCATTCCTTCTCTCCAGGCTCCTAGTGTAGCCCCCAGCCAGGCTCTACTCTATCCCTTGGGGATTTTGTTCATACACACAGATATGTTGATGACTTTCCCCAACTCATCTGCCTCTTTATGGCCAGTTACTCCCAGCCTGCCATATTCTCCCAGATGGCTCACTGGCTACACCAGCTGAACTCCCTGCCTTTTTCCCCCAGCCCTCCTTTCTCTACGCCCGCCAACATGCTCTGCCTGTTTCTTGGCTGTAACCAAAGGAGCCCTTTTTCTTAACTGCCTTTATAGTACAGCCCCAACAGCTACTTACTATTAATCATGACAACAATTTCTGTGCAGTGGACATCCATTTACAGCCCTGACGCATTCTGCATTGCATTTCAACAGAACAGCGAAGCATTTCTTTTTTTCCCATCTGCAGAAGTTGATCCAGACAAAATGGCTAATTTCTAAGTTAGCTTCTTGTGGTTTATGCTTCCTGTCATAGCAATAATTGTCAATCAAGCAGAGCTTAATCTTAACTCAGGCATTAACTTGAACACAATTAATTCTTGGCAGCAGACATAAAATGCTGTGAGACCCATCTCTCCTGATGGTGATAAGGCTGACTGTCAGGACAGGCTCTGCATTCACTCCTTGACTTTAGCAAGAGTTAGATCAAGCCCATATAGACTAATAAATTAAATTACATTGTTGGCATTAGCAAGTGCAACTCTAAAAGAGTCAATTGATTTCTGTCACACTATGCCAACCAGGACCTTGCCTCAACTTACAGAGCTGGCTGGGATTTTCCTATTAGTTTTCAGGATAACAATTCAAATTCCAACTGGGTGAGAATAAAAAGCACAGATTTGAGGTGTATGGCCTAACCTGAAGGGAAGGTGTTTGATAGGCTGCAGTGTTAACAACACTCCCATGGCCAGACACATGCCAGACGGTCACAGATGTGACCTGCTGCCATCTGGGTCAGCTTGATCTCGCCCTGCCTTCCTCTGCCTTGTTTCTGTTGCCTCACTGCACTTTCCGCATGGCATTTTCAATCTTGTTTTATCTCATTCCACTTATGGAGCCGACTTGTGTGGCTCAAATGAAACCTTGTTAACTTTGCTGGGGTTCATAGTGATTCAGGTTATGAGATGAGGTGGCCTGGGACAGACTGTCACCAGTTCAAGTTCATTCCAGGTTATCTTCATCTGGAGGTTGAGGAGCCAGCTGGGCCATCTGTCTTGCACCACTTGCAAGCCTGACACTCGCTGTCCCACTCCCCATCCCTCATTTTTCTGTCTATCTATTTTTCTGTTGTTACCCTTATCAAGAGAAGAAGCATACCAGGCTGATGTACTTAGCAGATTGCGGTGTGACTTAGTACAGAACTCTTCCTCTGTTTTCACACATAAACACAGTCAGTGGACAAGAGGACAGTGAAAAGTGTATACGATGCATCATGGAGATCGCAAAACCTCGAGGAGTCGACAGATTGGAAGGTCCCTCACAAAACAGGTCCCCATTCCCCACCAAAATGCCCTTATTCTTTTTTTTATTTGAACAGTCTTAAGTTTGCAAAACATCTGAGATTCATTAGGTTATGCACAGGAATACCCATATTATTAAAACTCCGGCAAAGGTGTATTGCATTAGCAATATTCTGGCAGCCATCCTGAAGGGTCTTTAGGAGTTAGTTACCCATTCACAAAGCCATGTACTTGATGATCAGTGTAAATTACACCACTAATTAAGCTGGGGCAAATATTGCGAAAGTGATCCATAGGCAGAAACACATTCATATTAACCATCCAATGAAGAGCATTACACACGGATATATCTGACTCAGGGGATGAAATGGCAAAAACTACCCAGGTGATAAAAGTATGACATTTAAGATCGATTGTTATATTTCACCAGAATTATAACTTTTGGTAGAATGCTTGGTCAAAAGGCTGTCTCTTCCCATGGAAAACCAGGAAGAATTTTGCTCTGCCCTACTTTGAACAGAATCTTTAACTAAAATTTAATTTGATTAGTCCTGCAAACATGCCTCAAGTTTGCACTGTTTTATAGAGCCTTTTGGATATCCTGGGAGCTAAGGTGGCTTGTGCATTGTATACTGCATTGTGCAAGGTGTTGCCTACTTATAGTTTGCATATTATTACAAATATGTTTTTCAACTGACTGAAAAAAAACATTGATAGAGTCTTACTGATAAAAAAGCTTTAGAATGTACATGGAGAAAAATGCCTTGTTACAATTTTAGTGCAAATAGTCTTGATAACATTTATTCTAAAAAGCTCTGTCTTGCTAAGTTTCATACGGATAAAAAACTCACATTCAGTTTCTGAATTAATTTTGACAAGGTCCGAATGCAGTATATGCTTGCAATGAAACTGTCAAGTGCTTGACTTACAGTAAGTAAAATTCTGCAAGTGGCAATATGGCTATTCTTTCAGATAGTTACTTCACTTCTGCTGATATAACTGACGTAAAAATTCACTTATGAAAAAGCTGTTAGGATTAGTAATTTTTTTCTTTGACAAAGCTATGCAGCACTGGCCTCAAAAATTAACCTAATATGTGCAAATAAGTAATTTATCTTCTTCAAGAAAAGAATTCAGATTTGGTTATGAACACTTACATGATCTTAAAGATATTTGGGAGACAGTTAATCCTCAAAAATAGTCTTTCTAACACATCATATATTATTTCAATGTATGAACTAGCTGTATGCAATACATGGTATTAAATGTCTCCTCTGAATAAACACCAAAGGAAATCCTATACTCATTTCATTAAAAAAAAACCCTCCACGTCTCTCATAAAAATCAGTCTCTAAGAGTTACTTCCATAGTTCCTCCATGCTGAAGTAGTATCACAAAAAAACTTTCCGTACTCAAACATGGGTTAACACTTGTTTGATTGAACACGTTGAACCTGTCTTTTGTCTGCAATGCTTCTCAAGAGAATACTTGCTCTGCTCCCTCTTCTGCGTGAGCCCATGACCCGAGGTCAGGCATGCAAAGGACTGCCCAGAGTTTAAAGATGAAGGATTTAGTTAGGGGTGGTTGCATCTCAGGTCTCAGTGGAATGGGTTGAGCCCTATCCCATACCACAAGATGATGGGGGCAAGCTCCACATTGTACTGTATGACAGGCACAGGCCTCAGGCACAGGACTGCAGACAGGGAGAATCACATGCTTCTTGCCCTGCACAGTGCCACAGGCTTCCTCCAGCTCCCCATATCTGGTATGTGGGACCACAGAATTGAAGAGACCCTGAAGTGCTGGGTTTTGTGGTCCAGTCCAAGAGTGTGGAAAAAACTCCCCGGGAACTAAGAATCCTCACAATTCTCACTATGTTCCATTCTCTTCCACTTTGAAGTTGCTGTCTTTTACATGAATGTTGTTATGTATTGCATGTACAGTAAAAACAAATAAACATGAAACAGGACACTCTGGTGCACACAGTTTTCCATGTTAGAAGGGAATGAGAACAAAACCCTACAATACATTAGTTATGCAATTAAGTCTCCAATAGCTAGGGTACATCCATTAGTTCAACTAGCAACTAGAGAGATAAGCATGTAGTATTTTCTGTTTTGCAAGCATTATCTTTAGCAAAACAACCACCAGGAACAAAAATATAGTCTAACAGACTAAAGTCTTCATAGGTCTACTACCCTTCCACAGACAGAGTAATGTTTAAATGCAGTATTCCAATATTATAGGATAGATGTCCAAGAATGTACTCTAAATTAGCATCTATAATGGGTTCTGTCAAGGGCTTGATATAGCCAGTGGTAATTGTCCCGCTGAACTGAGCTCAAGATGAAAGTGCTGGGACAACTGTCCTTGAATTTCCATCTATTGAGGAACAAGCCCCACTGTATTAAGTATCACAGATATTTCACTGCCTCCTTAAGAAGTGAATTGTGGAGTAGCACAAGGAACTAGAGTGTTGAGATCTCGTGTGCTGTATTTGCACCTGGGAATCACTAGGTGTACGTTCATAAATAGCTAGTGTGGCAGAGCAGCCCAGTGTGGTCTTACTACTGAATGGCTCTGAGATCTTGTTCATCTTTCAGTATCTCATTTGGTCCTTCTGTAGCTTGGGGAATAACACTTATCTGCTCCACTGAGGCACTGAGGTCTGTAACAGTAACTATGAACTGTTTGATAAGAGATGCTACTGAAAGACAAAGGTGTATTATTGCAAAATTTTGTGGGTTGGCAACTTAGCTAGTAGCACTGTATTGCATCCAGAGCCCATTTGGCTCTTCACAATGAAATGAGAGTGGGGGGAGAGGAAATCAGGTCAGAGTTTTTGGCAGACCTATTCAAGGTAAGCATAATCCAGCTGATTCATTATGTGCTGCAATCCTTGCTGGCAAAGACTCTGAAGTAAAGTAGCCTCCAGCCCTATTGCAACTCAACCTCTGTGTGTGGGTGTTGATGCTGCACATTAGGGAAGGGTGTCACTAGTGGATAAACTTAAGGGGGTGAGGGCTGGATAAAGGACGCAAAGGACTTCACACAAGTGTGCAAGTGCAGCCTAGTGTTCCCTGATGAGCAGCCCACTCTAAAAATATTGTTCCTGCCTCCTATGAGATAAGGAGGAAACCTTTGAGAAGACCCTTCTGATGACTAACACAATCTCTGTTTCATGAATCATTGGCATTGGGATGTCCTTGTGGCATAATCAGAGCTCTGGTTATTATACTCATTGATGATAAAACAAGTAAATCTTAATGAGTTGTGGGAAAGGAGACAATAGGGCCCTCTGCCAGGTCTCATTTACCTTGACAACACGCCTACAGCCCAAGTACAAAGATCGCTATTGTTTATCCTCAGTATTTGTGAAGGGGCCAGACAGTTCTTCTCATTTCACTCATTCTGATGGTGCTCTCTTTATCTCTGCCTTAGCATTTCTAAGGTACCTATCACTGTGGTATCTAAGCATCTCAGCTTTAGTCCAAGGTTAAATTTATGGTAAATAAACCCCTTGGACAGCCTTTGAAGGTGAAAAACTGATATATAGTTAAATAGTGGTAAATTATTCAATTTACATAGTGCCTCTTCTTTGACTAAAGGACAAGCAAAGGCTTTGTTGTTCATATTGTAAACAAATCCTCTGTCTATGATTCAGACACTAAGTAACCGGGTCTGTTACCTCACTAATACAGCTAAGCCAATCTACCAAGCCAGTAACACATGCCCAGCATGAACTCAGCTTCTGCCCCAGCTGGACTGTATTTACACTATGGACTCTTGTCAGCCTAGCTGTCTTGGTCAGGGTTACAACTCATCACGCTCCTGAGCAGAAGAGCTACAGCAGTAGGATTATATAGAAAAGAAAACAGGAGAAAAATGGACCTATTCCACCCAGCAATCTATCCCGTGGTACTGACAGTCAGAGCTGCTGACCTCATTGTAGCTCCTGCCCTTCTGTTGCTGGCTGTTCCTGCAAAGCCAAAAACCAGTTGTGAATGGGCCAGGAAAGCTTTCACCTGGTGCGTGCTTTGTCTACAGCTTTGTCATCTACAGCTGCTTGGGAATCTTTAATGAAAACGATTTGTGAACAGAAAAAGAGATCTCTATCAAGCTATGTTTTTGTACATATTTTTTAAAGAAGTGTTTGTTAAAGAAAGGCTTCCCAGATCCCAGCTGGATTAGGAAGAGCAGCCCCTGAATAGTCAGCATTCCAGCAGCCAGGCACTTGCCAGGGGTAGGGGAGAACCAAGATCGGCACCTAGCACTTCCTTATCCCAAATGGCTGCCAGAATCACCAGGCTACTACTTACACTGGCACGGGTGTCTTCTTTGGGTTTTGTGCAGAAAGCATGAAAAGATGTGAGTTTCACTCAGTGTGAATATAGGAACATTCTTGAATTTCTGAGAATTTTGTCAGGATGGCAAAACACTTCCCATTCAGATCTGGAGATAAGTGCAGATTTCAAGCAAGAAACAAAAGACAGACCCTGACATTTAGATCTCAGAGCGAATTCCTTGGGAGAGCAACAAGAGAAAAACATCTTTCTACTTGTGCTATAACTAAATCAGATCAGTTGCTGATTTATAATGCTGAGTTGGGAGAACATTAAAAATAGTGTCTTTTTTTCCCCTCCATACTGGCAGCCACAGGGAATTGCAGCTAGGTCAGGGATTGTCTACTGTTTGCCTCTTTTAAACAACTTTTTTTGTTCTCACGTGTTCTTGCCTGGTTGGCTTTTTTTGCTACTGTCAGCTGGAGCGCTGCTACGTGACTCACCATGCAGAAAGACAAATGACAAACCTTTCCCTTACGACAGAGACAGTGTCACCTCCACAACACACCTGTGTCTGCTGGATTCACACCCTAAGTCTCCAGTTCACACTGCTCTCCTACAGTGTCTTGATGCAAGTTTTTAATGTGACGTTTCTGCTTTTCTGATGTGTAGAGGCAAGTGACAAGCAGGGAAGAATCACAAAGTTTGGCATATACAGTAAGAGCACCACAATAATCATACAGCAAAGGTCTCAGTAGGGCATATAGAATTGTGCTTTGGTAGAGAAGGTTGCATAATCAACCAGATGCTCTTCCATCACATGGGAACTGACCAGTCTAACATGGGAGGGGGGCTATAGCCTTGCAATTTCCTTCCTCTTTCCCTTAAGAAGTCCATCACTAGGCCAGACTGCTTAAGGTCATTTCACAAGCGGGAGGAATTTCTTCCCACCCTCTCCTTGTGCAAAGAATAATCTCAGTCACGTTCTTTTCACATACTGAAAACACTGCTACTGATAGAAGATGCTCAAGAACTAAGAGCTTAACAAAAGGTCTCAGTAAAGGAACAAGGCTAACATGGAGACAAATACATACTGCTTCTGCTTGCTCACTTCTCATAGAAGCAATACTCTGAATTCTCTTTTCACTTGCATTGAAGTAAATTAAGCAGCTCGATAAGATTACATAGCTACAAAGCTTTCACAAGTGACAGGAGAATCAGATCCATTGTGTAAGCCAGAAAAAATAATTTTAGTGCTCTCCCATGGAGCAAAATGACTTGCTGGCTCCCACCTAGCTCCTTTCAGCCACAGGCAGCAAATGAACACACAGAGTTTAACGCACAGCAAGCTTTCAACTCTCTAAAAGCTTCCTTACTCACTTGTTACTTACACAGGATTCCCTTTGAAATCAGTCACCAAAAGTCAGCGAGTTCTACCTTAGCAACAGATGAGTAATTCATAATAATGATGCTTCCGCACCTCATCTCCTTCAATACGCTGAAGGGATAGAAGCAATTTCTACAGGAATTCCCCCCCAGGTTACTCATTTGCTACAGATCTTCAGTTTGACCTGCAGGGTGAAGAAAAGCTGCAGCTTCATCCATAACCCAGTCTGCTTTCTACCAGCTTGTGCCAGATAGACTTAATAGTTTTGTGGACACTCATGCTGTCACACAGTATTTTTTACCTTCTGGAAGAAAACTAGAATGAATTTAAATATTTTGAGGACCTCGTGCAGCTCTCTGAGAAGCTGCCAAGCCCTTGGAAAATCCAGCCGTTAGCATCACAGAAAGAGCTGCAAGGCACTGGCCATTTTGACATTCAGCTACAAAAGTCTCAGAATGAGACGGGCACTGCTTTGAAAATGTGGCCTCTAATTGCAAGCGTTGAACACTGGAAATCTGGATGTGGCCTGTTTTGAAATTTGGACTATCAAGTACTTAACTACACTTGTCAGCTGGGCAAGAGCCACAGAGCATTAGCAACAACAAGGCTTTTCTGGTCAAAGTAAAAAAATGTCCTGACTAAGCCAGAGTAAAAGACCAACAAAGAACATGAGGACCCTGAAAAACACTATGAGCTAGTGAAACCATGCAAACAGCTTAAATAACACCCCCAGAGCATATAGCAAAGATCAGAACAAATCTAGGTAATTTCGACTAATGGAGGACACAGTCTTCAGCAGGATCAAATCATATCAGAACTAATCAGATCATTTGAACTGCAATGCTGTTTGCTCCATAGGGACAGACGAGCATGTCATGAAGTTCAAAACTCATCACTGCTTTCCAGGGAAAATGTCTGAACAGGTAGTGAGGATGGAATTCAGTACTCGCTTCTGAGGGAGGCTAGGATAGAGACATACCCTACAGAAAGGTTAGCTTGGTGTGTTCACAGATCGAGGCTTCATTCCTGAAGTATTCTCATGCCAAATAAATTCACCAGACTACCTAAAAATCCTGAGTTGAGCACATGCTAATTTGTGCATGCAGCTGTAGATACATAGTGTGTAATTGCATTTGCCATCAGGGTAATTGTGCATGCAAAATTGTGCAATAAGTATTTTGTACACATGGTCATGCTTTTAACTTTCTCTTTTTCAAGAATCAGGCACTGTTTGAACAAATACTTAGGTAAAATAGTTAAAATTATTAAACATTATTTTGACTTGCTTTAATTATAAAGTCACAAGTGAACCACAACACTGTGCACTAAAATGACACAAAAGAGAGACACACCACATCACTGCTATGTCATTAGGATCTGTTTGTACAGTTTTTTAATTTGCCTGCAGAAAGATGCATTCCTTAGACAGAAGCTAATTTGTTACACGTTGTCTGGAATCTAAAGTCAATTAAACACGGATCATAGTTACTATGCAGTCCTTGGCAATTAACTTGCTATTTTTGAGGATTTGTTTAATTTTATAGTTGGGGAAACCAAGGAATAAAACCTTCTGAGAGAGAAATCACAGCTATTTCAGAAGTCAAAAACCATATAGATCTACACTCAGATACAAAGCGGCACAGTATACTTAAAGAAAATACAGTACAAAACAGACAGATTCAGCAGATCAAATGAAGTTCAGTGATGAATTTCTAAAATAGAAGAATTCCTAGCTCCAATAAGAAATTGCAAGACTGGACAGGGATATCATTACATGGCAAACCTGGACTCTCAACATATGTCCCACAATCCAATGCTACGAGCATAACCACAAAGCAGGCCAGGCTAAACAGTGCAAATTGTGTAAACTCTGTTACCTGCACTGGCCCTAGATGATACCACTGCTAAAAGCAAACATCATCAGGAAACAATATACCGTGGCACTGCACCTGTGAACACAAGATACCACTAGGTACCCACAACACGGCACTGTCATCATACCAGAGCAACAAACACCATGAAATGCAACACTGCAGAACACAGCACCTATTAGATGTGGCCAGGACATAATAACTGGATACTGCAGTACACAGCATAGTGCAGATAATAATCAGAGTATTATTTAATAAATACACATACATCTATATAGACACAGAGAGTATTGTCTGAAAGGAAGAACAGTTTTGCTAGGCACAGAGAAGTGTTTTTCTTTGAAAATTAGATGTTGTAATATAAGATTCTTAGAGACACTCTGAGGCATTCCGAGACAAATGTCTGCTTGTCCAACACTAGGGAACTCCCAGTTGTTTTCAGCTCTTGGGCTGCTACTGGACCTCTGTGTTTAAGCCAATATAATTTAATAAACTGACCATAAGTGATGCAGAAAAGATACAACCTTATATTAACATCTGAGGTGTAACTGTATCCGGAGGACATGTTGCATTTAGAGCAGATTAAAGAATCCCAGTGCAGCTGGAATCAAAACTGACACCTTCCACTTTTGCAAAGAGTTTGACGTAAATGCAGGTAAGGTTTCAACAAAGCAAGTGAGGCAAAAAGTCACTGTTGCATTAGAGAACTGTATTTACCCTGCTCCAATCAGTAGCTCAGATTTGCATAAGCTTTTTACTTGGCATTATTATTTTGCTACTGGTCTGTAGAAAATGAAACAGCACTCCTTGTTATGGAAAAGCCCCATCCACAGATGGGCAAGCACCTATATACATGCAGGAAGCACATACACAGAAAACCAGCTTCCTGCATACTCACATGTGTAACACACAACTTCCACCAAACACTGACTGACAAAGTCACACATAAATGTACAGATACACCCATATTTATTCAGAGTGTATGCACACAAACATATACATCACACACGTTTATGCACGCACCTGTATAAACACACTTGCGTGCAAGCTTGGACACGCAGCGATCTCAGAAAGGCACATGGGTACTCACACGTATGTGCTTACATGGATACGAGAACACACCCATGACTTGCTCAAGGCAGCACCACCAGCCTACGGCACAGCCAAAGAAAAAAAAAAAAAGGATTACAAGACCAGGAGTTGTCCCTGCAGCTGAAATGCCAAGGCCTGTCCTGCGGTCCTCCCCTTCAGAGAGGGTGGATATCTGTGTGTAGGCAGTCACGCTCAGTTAGACGCATATAGGAGCCCAGGCTTGAGCCCAGACAAACACACAGTCTCACTTACCCCATCACGCACTTTTCAGTGGTAACATGTACATGCCCTGCCGCCACTCCTCCCTTCTCCTAATCCTTTATTTGCACACAGCTCTTCGGATCAATCTGTTTCATTTTCCAAATAATGCATATTCACTTTTGTTTACAGCTGGGACACTGGGCTTCGAGTCAGTCTCTATAACCATCTTGGCAAAGCCAGTCCTGTCTTGTTTGTTTGTTTTTGCAGTGACTGAGTGTGTAAGGAATATGGAGGGTGTAGGCGGCTCTACATGTCCCTTCACCTCTTGTGGGTTTTGGCACATTCCTTTCATAAATACTCTCTTTCAAATGCAAGGGACAGGATGCTTTGTTTATATAACCACTGCTTTTTGCTGAGGCTCCAACCATCCCAACACATCTGTCTCCAGGAGGCTCTTTTGAAGAGGTCCATGTTTCTAAGTTACCTGTGACATGGACTCTGGGTAACAGCACAGCTTGGAGAGTTTCTGGAAAAGGACCTAACCTCAGTCAGAGTGAACTTCAGAAAGACCTACTTTAAGCTGGAATGTGACAGTTTAGCACTTAATTTTCTCCAACTTTCTCTCACCTCAGCTGGCCCTGAGTCTCTGCAGATGCTTTAGGAAATGGAAGCTTCCCAGGACCAGCTCTGACTCTGCTGATTCTCACGACCAGCAGACAGTTTCTGTGAAACTGTGCTGCTCTGACTGGTGGGAGTTTATCCAAGCTGTAAGGAGGAGTAAGTAAGCATAAGGAAGGATGTGTTACACACAGAATACTGCGTTTGTTAAAAAGGCTTAACCTACACGAAGAAGTTGAAATGCTTCAGCTAACCCCTGCAATGATACTGCTTTTCCTCTTCTCTTCTTTTCCTCCTCCAAGACATGGATATAATCCTACCTCTTACTCTGAAAGAGCAGTTTCCGATACATTTAGCTGTACGAGTTATTTTAGTATAACCATTTCACTTTGCATTTTCATACCCATACAACTATCTCTACATAAAGACTCATATCCAAACCCATAAACACTGCTGAATTAGAGCAGGTGCTCTGTGAAGAGCAGGCCTAAATTAACTTGCCATGGTAAGTTCCACTGATAAAGGCACCTTCACACTAGTGTAATGAGAGTTGTCCTTGCTTTAGCTGTGTAACTTTTAAGTTAAAGTGATACAAACAATGCCTTTTAAAATTCCTTTCCTCCCTCTTCATGTCTTCTAGGTGTTCCTTTAGCTAAAATAGTGGGCTGAACAAGCAGAAATAACAGCAGTAAATGGGCAGAGCAAGGTACCACCCCGCTGCGTCACCCACAGCAGATAGTTCTCTTATATGCTCTTGTTACAAACCTATATGCTATAAAAAGCATATATTGGTATTGTTGTGCACACATTATCATAACACAGCATTTGCTAGCATTCAGTAATTTATCATGAATGTTTCGTAATACTGAGTGGGAAGAAAAAGCATGAAATAGTTCTAGGGATTTTTCTAGTACCACATTGCTAGGAAGATCTGTTTCCCATAGCTAAATTATAGACACAAAACAACCACTAACTTAACCACTTGAAGGGAAGTGAGTACATAGCTAGCCAGGCCAAGGAGATGACACCAGTAACACAGGTTGAACGTTGCCTGTCAAACACAGCAACAGACAACAAGAAAATTTTCATAGGTTTCAGTGATTGCAAAACCTAAGTCTATCCAGCATAGACTCAGGGCATTTTTGCAAACAAAGAGCCTGCCGAGTTTTTGATTTAAAAAAAAAAAAAAAAAGAGAGAGAAAAGGGAAAACAATTATGCAATTAAAGAAATAGTAAGAGAAAACAAAAGGCCAAAATTCTAGAAAGACACATATATTTAAAGCTAAAAGCCTTTTTAGTCAATAAACATTGCTCTAACATCCATTCTGGGATTATAGATATCACACACCCCTAGAATGCCTATACTCTTGTTCCTGCAGAGCTTATAGAACTTCTCAAAGGTGCATCATCTGCATTTGCAGTCAGAGACAAGGAGGCCAAAAAAAGTCGGCACGATTTGTTAAAGTTCATTCAGACACCAGTGATCAAGGAGGCAGGAATACCTAAATCCCCTGTGTCAGCTCCGTTCTCTACTTATGGAGCAGCAGTGCATTTGCAGGCTAAATCATCTTTATTTATTTGCTGCATCTTCTAAGATATACACATTTCATTTTTATTCCCCAACTCAGCAACAAGTTGGAATTCCATTCATGATCTAATACAACCAAGTTTTCAATACCTTGGCTTGTCTCTGCCATACCCAAGATTCCCAAATGGTCTGCTATCCAAATAATATGAGGACTGCTTAAAGTCCATCGTCAGATGAGTTCAGCTCATAGACTTCATCTAAAAATAAAAAGCACCAAGTCTCTGTGTACACAATTCTTCACTGAGGAACAGCAGACAAACTAAATAATAAGTGATTTCCACTGTGTATTCATACTGTGACTGTGATACTGACAGAGCTGAGAGCAGCAGCAGCACAATTATGTGGAGTGCAGCATCTAATCTCTGCACCAATCTTTAATGTTTAAGATCTCTCCTTCTAAAACAGATATCAACAGCACATTTTACTGAAATAACTACTTGCTTACAAATAGCATACTAAGAAGTGCCTTAGGCAGAAAAAAAAATAATCAGTCTTTCCAGGTAGAGGAGACAGGTGGGTTAAAGTCCTCCAGAGCGTGTGATTGCTGCTTTTGCAATAACAGATTTTCCTACTGGAGTCTGCTAAACTCCTAGACCAGTCAGGGAAATTTTTCCAATTATTACGTTTTCTGAATAAAAATTTCCCAGGTCTTTATACACTTAAGACCTATTCCCACTTCCTTTATTCACACCTTAAGTGTAGCAGTATTATGTACACAACCCAGCTGAGTCACATTTGGCCTTAGTCTCTTTTGTTATCAGGACGTCCCCTACCAGTTCCAAGAGAAGGGTCCCAGAAATTAGTTAATTCCATAATCTACAAAAGAAAGTGCTAAGAAACTGTTTGATTCTAAATTCTCATTCTCAGTCTTCCCACTTGGATTGCTCCCCCCTCTCCTTGTAAATGGATTGTTGATATGCACCCATGTCCACTTTCATTAATGCATTTCATTTGCAAGCCTCACACATATTCCAGCTAACCATACCTGTAGTCTTTAAATAATATGCTTAGTGCAATAACACAATCAGATTAAAACTAATAATTGGATTGCAGAGGGTTTAGGCAACCCTGGGGTCAGTGGGAAGGGATGACAAGATTGTTGTGCCATCTGTTTCAGCTGGTCAGAGTTGCCTTGGCATGTATTCTATTATTCTTATTGCACCTCTTTCTGGAGAGCAGGAGAAGGAGATGATCTGCTGTTTGAGTTTTCCTTTTTGCCAGGGCTGAATCTGACATAAGGGCATTGTTTCAACTATTGTAGCTGGCATTCAGTGGAAAAGAATGAAAAGAACCTCAGCTGAAAAGAAGCACCAGAGATAGCCTGCATCTTTTCTAATCCAAGTAGTTCTATAGCATCTTCCAGGTGCTGAGAACAGTCTACTGTAATTACAAACATTAACAATTACCAATTTGTAGCAACTGTAAACTATATATAATTTTATCTTTTTTTTTTCATAAGCACCTTTAGCTAAGTCTTATATCCCCACACAACTGTAATAGCTGAAGACTTCAACTTTTGCACACAATAAGTGAAACCACTTTCTTTCGTATCCGCAAAGTACAGGTACATGGTTTAAGACAAAACCCTATTTCCATCTTTCTTTCTGTGCTCATAATGCTCTTGTCACATCTCTGATACAGTGACAAACTTTCCAATGAGTACAAAACAGAGGAGCTATGACCACAAGAAAAAGGCTGAATTGCACAGTGACATATTTTGATTAGTAAGCAGCTTTAAAAATCTGCTTCAACTTTGGATTCTTTAAGTCCCAACTGGTTATTTGTACTGTTGTCCCCTGCCTGTATTCTTTGACCTTCTGACATACAGTTACTGCAGTCTGTTGCATGTGTCCCCAAGCAGAAAGCAGATTGGATAGAGATTAGATAACATCATGGTGTATGGGTTGGGTACTTCTTTTTTTCTTACCAGTTTCCTGTTGATAGAATCACGCTGATAAGGAGTTTAGTTGGTAGTTGAAGTATGAAACTGCAAAAGGCTGCCTTTTAAAAGACGTGTTCCAACTGGGACGTAGATGCAGCCAAAAGATAGTTTGGTGTGTAGCTGTGCTCTGGTGCTTAGGCCCATCAATCTGAATATTACACAGGAGCAATGAGGAGGGGATCAGTGTGGGTGCACAGCACTAGGTTAAGGGTTTATGAACATGGTTAGAGAAACACTGCAGAAACAGAGGAAGCTATTTGAGATATTACTTCACTCTGGCTACATCTTACCACTTTGTTTCTGAAAGTTATTGCTCCACAGTGCTTTAAGGGAAGATGAGTTAGCACAACAGTGTGCGTTTGTCTCATCTGCTTCAGTACAAAGTCACCCAGGTTGACTCCAACTATCACAAACAGCTTAAAGTAAGGCAGCTGACTTTGCCCAAAGTGGATGTGCAGCAATGCCTCAAAGTCCTGCCAGCTGAGTTCCAGATACATGAGCTTTGGCAGCGATGTGGGAACAAACAGCTTGTGGACAGTGATGTTTCATACTTCCACAGTTCTATCTTCTATGATCATGCACAGATCCAAGGCCTCCAAGGCCCATAATGCTAACATGAGACCCTAGCGAGAGTTGGGTTGGAATAAACCTTGGAACAAACCCACTGATCACCTACACTTCAGTTTGGAGGCTTTTTATTTTAAATATCTGACCTACTGGGTTGAAGAGCTGCTGGCTCTACAGAATCTGAAGGCCAATCTCTATCTTCTACCTGCAAGAAAAATGAAGAACTAGCCAATGCCTTTGCCGTTAGCGGTTTGTTGGCATCACAGCATTTTTCAGTTGTAACGATGGAGGCTGTGGTTTCACATTCAGTGGCACAGGCAACCCCCGCCCTCCACACTCACCATGCTGCTGGCACAGCTGTTTGTGCAGCTGCGCAGTCGACCAGAACAGCTGAAAAATTCCTTTCAGCTGACAGTTCAGTTTACCCCATAACCATGGAAAAAGGTGTGCTGATTCAAAACAGGGGCAGTACAAAAACTAGGACAACTAGCTGCGGGGAGAGAAGTGGTCACTGAAAAAACTGACGTGAATTCACAGCCTGAGAAACAGAGTTTGTCCTGGAAGACCTTGATAGGAAAGCTCAGCAAAGAAAGGGTCAGTCTACACAAGCAGCTCCCTCTAAGGCAGAAGGGAGTTGCAGATATGAATTGGGGGCTGTGCAAGCAGCAGTACAATGTAAAGCAGATTTTCTTTGATTAGCCATGGCCTCTAATCTCTCCTGTGCCCCCCTGCAGCGAATTCCAGAGTTCAACAGCCCCCACTGGACTTTCCTGTTAAGGCTCAAATCATTAAAAGTATTTGTTTAGTAAAGGCTAAAGCACTCGGGTCCCAGTGCCTGAGAGCTCTGTGAGGTTAAATGTTGTCAACCTTTTGAATGCAAGCCATATTCCGCAGGGTCTCAGTGATTTACTGGTAGAGCTATACGGAAATTTTATCTCTAGACTTCACCCCAGCTCATTTCAGTAGCTAATGAAACTGCTTGGACAAAATGAGCTAGCATGGTCCCAAACATAATTCTGGGCCTGTGGCAAAGCGTCTGCCAGAGCCTGCATGCTCAGTGGCGATGCCACAAGCTGGCCTTCTCTGACACCCAAAAAGGGATCTTCAGCTGGCTGAAAGCTGATGAGCTTCATGGCAATGTAGTGTTCAACTGTGTTGACCAAAACAGGTGTAACAAAGAAAAAAACCCTGACCTACCAGGCTCTCCATCAGGTAACTTTCTTAAATTTAAAATTTCACATCTCACATGTAAATCAAAGATTTACACTACCCTAGGACCAGGTTTCTTTATCCTAACATTTTTTACTGATGATGATGATGCATTCCACGTGAACCAGCAAACATGGTTTGAATATTGCGAGTCTGACCCACATCAGCTTTGACTCAACACTGTTGTTTAGGGCAGAAGGTGTTCAAAGATGGGAAGGATCGGTTCCCAGGGTGATCCAGGATTCAATTTGTCTGTAACTTCCAAAAGGATGAATATTTCTCACAGAACACTCCTAGTTACACCGTAAAGAATATTCTTCAACTGGCCTCATTTCAATTTCAAAAGTTACATCAGTGAGATCGCCAGGAGTTAGTGGACAAATTCACATTCCTGAAAAAAAATGATACTTTGAATTGAAGCTGAACATGATATGGGGCAGCTGGAGAGTCTGCATACCTGCCCTCCAGGTGAAATGGCTGCCTGACCCTTGAAGGAGACAACATGTGGGAACCAGCAAGCAAGCCTCCAGAGCTCAGAGCCCTCGGGGAAACCTGCTCCCAAGCAGCCGGCCTTGGAAAGCTGCGGAGGGGTCAGTGTTAAAGACTGCTGAAGAGCCCAAGCCTGGCAGGCCGCCCAGGATGCTGACGATCCCAGCAGGTTATGGGAGATCCATTAGTCTTGAAGACCTAGCTTGAAATAGTCCAGTGATGGGCTGCATAGACCTATAGCAGTCACCCCGATTAGACCTCCAGAAGCGGACAGGTGACAGCCAAGAGATTTGAAGAGCTAGAGATGGGCTTCTGGCTTTCAGCTCTCTGTCCATCTGTCAGCAGGCTCCCTAGGAGCTGGCCAGGTGAGCTGGAAGGAAATCAAGCAGGTTTTCAAACCTGCCTGGCAGGCAGTGAAAATCCTACCTGGTTTCTGTCAATTTTGCAGAAAATGTCATACTCCCCCAAATATCCAAGCCGAGATCAGCAGGAAATGCTTTTCCTTTCCTGTGAATGTTTTTGAGATTTCAAAAACTCCTGGTACCTACTTGGAAAAAATGTTGATAATTTTCACAAACTGAAAATTGAGGGGAAAAAAAGGGGGATGAATCAATACAAATTTTGTTTCAAAAACATTTTCTTAATTATTTTTTTCCAAGACAAAACATTCACTGAAACCAATTCTGCACCTCTGAATACTTCCATTTTAAAAATCTGACATATTCAGATGAATAAGATGTCCTGTTCAGTAACAATTGTACTCTTAGTTTGAATGTCTGCCTGCATCATTTAGCTATTACTGAGCATACAGAGAGTTGTAAAAATTGGGGGTTTAGTTCTTAAGCCTATTTGTACCAGTGTTTATGTACAATGTCTATGATATTTCCAAGCAAACAACCTTGAAAGCCTAGACCTCACAGAAGTATCAGACCCTGCAGAACATTTCGCTGGCACTTAAGACTTACTTGCCTGTAACAACCAATGCCTTACTAAGAATTTCACACTGGCTCTTACCTTGAAAAACAGCTAAGAATAATCCACGGAAGGTCTCTTTCACCCCAGTGAAGTAGGAAGGATTTGTTAGTCATGACCAGTTTCTTCCTTCTGTCACTTTGCCAGGTACCTAAAGAGAGGCTGCTCAATTCAAAATCCAACTGCAACGCAGATTAACCTTCCAGTCTCCAGCACGCCAAATCCTCCTGCCTGGCTCACTTAAATCCTAGATAAGGCAGGGGTCTAGTATTGGCAAGTGCTTACTATGAAACATGCCTCACTGAAGTTTACAGCACTTTGGCACTCCTGAAAAATCAGGTCAGAAACAGAAATTTTCATTAGATTTAAACCCAAATCCAGGTGGTTACATTTAGATAGGCAGACTGTGGTATTAAAGGAAGGTAATGTGGCCTCACAGTAAGACACGATCAACTTCCACTTTGAGTATATATTTGATGAGAGAAATTACCAAAGAAATGTCATGCTTTTGACCAAGACCTACTTTTTCACTTCCTCTCCAGCTCAGCCCTGTGAAAGACCCGAGTACAAGCTAACTTTTACCTCCAAAAAATATCATTATGCCTTTGACCTTTACAAACAAAACAAAAAAACAAACCACAGAATCACAGGCCACTCTTAAACAATGCTTGGGTTTGATCCAGTCATTGCTTTCTGTTTGAAAAGGGAGAGTAATATCTGCAAATGCACAAACTAGTCATGTGTGTAAATACAGAGAATCAGGCAGAGCACTGCCATCAAAACAACCACCTAGCCCAGGTATCAGAGCAGCTTGTGTCTATTACATGTGGTGGTCACCTGCACAAAACAATTAAGCAGTTAATTGTTTTTCTAAAGGACAAAAATGAGGGTGATGATGTGGTACCCAAAAAGGTGCTACTTGTTCTTCCTGGTCTCATAATTCTTCTGGTTTCTACCTGGTAACAATTTGGTATGAGAACCACCTGAGAAAGAGAACACCACAGAGCTGGTTGTTTCATTTGGGAGATGAAAAAGAATGACTTTGCTGACGTGTGCACTGAACTGGACTCTTCTATCGTATACTTTAGGGTGGTTTTTTTTGCTTTAAGCACTTAGGGAAAGAGAGGAGGAATTGTCTTCCAGAGGGCAATTCAAAAGTAATTTATTTCTTTCCATATGGGGAACCTAACCTTTAGTTCCCAAACTGGGCACGTAATTTTGGGCAGTTTCACATGATCACCTCTCCTCTAGTCATCCTCTGCTGATTTTTGTACAGTTTGTATTTCTATTTATAGTTTCCTGGATGTGATGGACATCTTGTTTGACCTTCTGCATAACACAAGGCCACGGAATTTCACCCAGTTTTCACTGTAATAAGCTCATCTTGACAACAACATGGTGGCTGCTGCATAACATTAAACAGAAACATGTTCAGAAATGCCCACAGGTAGTATTTAAGATGATCAAGGCAGACACAGCTTAAAGAGCCATTACACAGTCCTGTCCAACACCCACTGCAGTCCTTGGAAGTGGACACTGAAATGCGGTCATAGTAATCCTAACATCGGTTGTCGTGGAGAAGCATGAAAAGATTATCTCGATCAATAGGAATATACATACAGCACTGGGAGAGGCACACTGAACCCACTATCCAGACTGGGATAACTGTCTGTACAAACAAAAAACAAGGAAGCCTTCCAGAACAAGTGGGGCCCCAGGCATACAGAACACCTGGTGGTTTGGCATACCATTACACAGCTTAGATAAACAGTTCTAGAAGTATTCTGGGACCAGGGAGAGTATTCCCAGAATCTCATGTGACATTTAAAATGGGATCTTGTGCTATATGTGTTTGTGTCTAGGGAGATAAAAGTCTCACTTTCAGAGGGGGAGATGGGCACACTCTATATACTGAGTACAGCAGGCTGTCAACCCAGCGGCTGATCTGTTTTACCTACAGTCGAAAGAGGTCTTGGCTGGAAGCCAGCTAAATAGGGGAGATGTTAAGTATCAAAAGATAACCATTTTAAGTCAAAAAAACCCCAAACATCTAAACCCCAAATTTAATCTGACCAAGCCAAAGTAATTTGTAGTCTATTTCATGGTGCTTTTATGATTACCATTACTGTTTAATGCTTAAAGTGTAGTAGTGGTGACAAACAGATCTGAAAACTCACTGTGCACACTAGCTACTGTGCAAATAATGGTACAGTCAGGATGTCTTTGGAGTCATATTCACTGGTACCTACATGAATTGCAAAAAAAACCAGCTCAAAATTACCTCCTGAAACTTTCTTTCAAGATGCATATTAATGTCAGTGGACTTTCCAGGACTTGTGGTGCAATCAGGTGTTGGAGAGTGATTGGATTTTGAAGTGGTCAGCTTTTCAAAAGGGACAAAGTGCTCAACCATCAGCAAATAAAATAAATAAGGCAAAAGCTAAGGCCAGCCTTAGACCATCCATGCCATCTGCCAGCTCACGGGGTTGAGCTGATTTCACCGCAGTGGAACTTTGCCAGGCTAAAACAAAGAAACCACAGAACTTATGGGCAGCCGCTGCAAGGAGGCGGGGGCCGTTCAAGAGCTGTTGAGTATATACCCTCCTCCCTGGATCGCAGAATGCCCAGGTGTTTGAACCGCATAGTGCAAATGAAAGTACAGGGAAATGAGTTACAAGAAATCAGCATGCCATGAATAAAACTAACAAGAAACAAAAAGGCTAGAGCAGCTGATAAATGCCTCAAGTGCAAGGGGTTGATTAATACAAACAAGACCAAATCTAAGGATTTTGAAAGGGAAGCAAAAAGGACGAAAAGGAAGACAGAGTTAAGTTCCAGTTAATATTCTTGCTGTATTTAAACTAGACATTACATATTGGAGAGGGCTGAAGGAAGAGCTAAGAAGAACTTCCTTGCCCAACTTTCAAAACTTTTACGTCTTCCTAAGATCTCAAAATTCAGTAATATTCCAGACAGGAATGTATTTCCTTTATAATAAGTGTTATCTAATGATTCTCATGTGAGACTGAACTCTTGTTTTCTATTCCCAGCAGCAAGTGATACTGGACAAATAACTGAGCTGAACTGTGCCTCAGTTTCTCTTTCCACAAAATGGAGGAACATCACCTTTTATAAAGCACTTACAGCTGTCTGAAGTGCAAGTTAAGTGTGTAAGTTTAAAACACAGTTACTTACATTAAATCATTCATTAAGCCGGCCTGTATGTTCCTGTTTTCTCCCCACGCCGAGCTCATAGAGGAACATTCTGAAAAAACTTCATCTTGAACAATCAATAACCAAGTTACCCATAAAGTTTGTATTTCATAAAAGATCATTCCGCTTACTGCTAGTGGGAGATAGAAAGCAGAGTTTGTTGGGGAAGAACATGTTGGGTGATAAATCTCCCCTCCAAAAGTTCAGGCTTCCCTGAATTTTGGAGCTGAGAAAGAGGCCTATCATGAACTGTATCCCTTTGGGGCTGCATGGAAGATACCCATCCAAACCTAGATGGTGAGCACAGACAAATAAAACCTTTTTATACATGTTTTACAACAGAGGGACCTGTCCACTGTCTTAGCACATGGAAGGAATTGAGAAACCACAGAACATACTCATCAGAAAGAAGGTGAGCAGGCAAAGCCACTAGTTTTTGCATTGTCCCTTCTCCTCCCTGCACGTACGTGGACAAATGCATTTTTTATACAGTTGGTTTGCACTGGTAAAACTCTGGGGAAAATATAGACCACATCTTGGGTTCTGAAGGTCAACATATTGAGAGCACAATGTAGCCAAGGAGAAAAAATAGGTAGGGTTTTCTTACACTAGTTGGTATCTGGCCTCTTCTTTTTACATCAGGGACTTGAAGGGAAAGCACAGTCATTTACTCAGAGTGCCTCACAAATATGGATCCTCACAGCAATAACAAAAGTGAAATATCCTCCCCTCCTCATCAGATGGCTTCATGTCTCTGAGCAGAGCTGAGAAATTCTCTTTACTGAACATAAAGCTTGTCCTAATGGGACCTTGTCACACTTTGGTGGGACATAGTCACACTTGAATATCATGACAATGGGGGGATACATCACCTTCACGCCGTCTCTTTTGCTGAATGTAGCTAGCAAGGTCTGCTGCCCCTTTCTATGTGCAGATTTGGAATGGGATGCAACTGATGCTGTTGCCTTCTCATTCTGATCCTGTGCACTTGTAATAGCCAGCCCTGCACATTGGGTTGGAGACCTAACCTTCACCAGTGCTGTTCAGAATGTATCAAAATGTTCATCTCTGAGCAGTATTCATTTCTTGACCAAGACTCCTGACTTCGTTACATTCTAAAAAAAGTTACACTGAAACAGTGGGTTCTGAGTTCCGCTCCCTCTGTGTTGTAGGTTAACCACCAGTGCTCCCAACTGTGTGCGCAAGGTAGATTGTCATCAACGACATAATCTTGTGCCAAGGCTTTGGTGGTCTACTTCAATGAGAAGAACTGAACTCTTAATTCTGCTATTGTAGTCTGCCTCCCCTGGTCTACTGGATCTGAACCAGAAAACACTTTCACCAAAAATGACCTTGGAAAAGGCATTCTTCCTTTATCCGGTCAAGAGAAAAGCTAGAAAACCAATAAAATTTTTGGAATGAACCATCACTAGGACACTTTCCAGAGTCCAAATGTGCACAGATGTTACACATCTGCACAACCCAGTCAGCCAGCCCTTCCAGCAATATCTACTTGTTGATAAAGTACTACAATTACAAAACCAGCTTAAATGATGGAGTTTGTTCTCTTTGATCAGGTTTCACTCCTTTGTTCTAGCTGGTTGTTCAGAAGTCTTCCACATATATGCACGTTTCTGTGGAATTATTTTCTATTTCACTGAAAAACTCCATTTTCCAACTGACGGAACACCTTCTTTTCTTTCTACTGTTCTTTACTCCCAAAGCAGGCAGTGAGTGAACAAACAAACAATATCATTTTTTCTGGGAGGAGACCAAAGAACTAGTGCCTAGACAGTTAAAGGTTTCTACGAGCAGGACTGAAACTAGCATTATCACTGGACATCAGAACAGCAGTGATTCATGCCTCCATGCTCTAATCTAGGCCCCCCGTCTCAGATGAACACGGGAATTGCCATTCTCCCACAGAATCTCATGAAGGGATGTGCTGTACTACCTATGCATCTAGCAAGCGTTCAAACAGTGCCACAGAACTGTGACCTGTGGGATACGAGGCTGACGATGGAGGACGGCAAGGCCAAGCCTGAGAATTTGCTAGAACAGGGCTTCATTTCATTCTTTCCAGAAAAGCACATGTTATTCACAGAGTGTAGTATTGTACTTTAAAGGTTGACATGATTCTCATCATAGGCAGACATGATCTTCCACATGAAGGACTTTTCCAACTTCCTACAGATTCATTCTAATTGGAAAATGTAAGATTTTATATCCTTTGTAAAATCCATCTGTTACCACTAACTCTGATAACCCTGGCCCACCTTAAGACATGCAGCCATGCCAGCATGCTTTTGGAACTCACAGAGGTCTTGTCACAGGGAGATCCAAGCTTCATTACTCATGGAGGAAGTATAACATTTTTGTGCCCCAACTTTGCAAGCAATGTTTTGTACATGTGTAGGAGTTCCTAGAGGAATTCACTGGGATAGAATACCTTAGGCAGTTTGGAAAGCTCTGTTCTGTTTTATTCTAGTCCACAAAAGTTAGGTACATAAATTTGTTAAGTTCAGAGGCTGGGGTTGAGACCTGAGGAACTATTTGAATGACAGTCTGAAAACTGTCAGTGTTCAAAGGGTAGGAACTACCTGAAAAACAAGTTAAAAAAGGCAGTATCAGAGTTTCATCCCATGTTAGAGCAGAGTTATGTGTTGGCAAGGGTCTTAGGCTGGGTTTTCAATAAGGCAGCAGGGAGGAGAATGGGGGAGACTTGTACTGGTGTTCCAGAAGTAGGACAACTGGCTGGAAAGAAGCAGCTGCACAGATAAATTGGACCAGCAAACCCTCACTCTGCTAAGATGCCTGAAGCCAAGGCTGCCTGAAAGGGGGAAACTATGGCCCCACTTCAGAACAAACAAAGAAGTGGAAAGGCCTCGGGCTGGGTCATGCCTCGTGAAAATGACAACAATGTATTTTTAAGCTAAACAAAAAAAAAAAAAAAGGAAAGAAAAAGGAACAACGAAAAGTCAGTCCACCCACTCAGCCATCCTTTCACACAAAATACTAACAGCATGGAGATGGGGGCAAAACATACTTATTTTTAGTGCTGCTGTTTGTTTACAAACTGCAGCTCCCCCAAATATGGGGTCACTGACGTAAGAGGTTACACTCAGCAAAGTGCCCATCCATGTGAAACTTGCTTCCTGTCTGGGTCCTGACATGAGCACAAATTTCAGGGATTTGGAAAGAGTGATTGAAATTCTCTCCTTTCTCCAAAGAACCTAACCTCAGAGTCCAAAGGATCTGATAGAAATTCCCATCTAAACAGAAGTGAGCAGAACTGCAGTTCTGGATTTACCGGGACCTTCAACACAAAATGGATAGCAGAGAGCTAAGGGAAAAATGGAGGGATTAAATCCAGATGGACAATGAAACCCTACTGACACTTAAGGATGCAGAATGAAATCTCTCCCCTCAAGTATCTTTTTAGTGTTCAGGTTAGACAATCTGAAGAGGGACTCACTGCAGAACTGAGATGGGATGGTCTTCAGTTCCAAGAACATCACGCATCCTTGGAGGGAGGAGGAGGTTCCTCAGATAGGTGTCACAGAGGAGGTTTTGCCTGAAGTCCAGAATGATAATAATGCCATGGAGGATCCAGAAAGAAACAAGCTGAACTGTAACAGGTCCTAGACCTGAGTATTAGGGAGCAGATTACACTCAAACCAGTGTTGCCACATTTAGATGCATGAATGAATGGGAAAGAGATAAAAGGAGGGAGGCCACAGCTGTCCTAACAATCAGTGCTGTGCCCAAAGAAGTGGATGTGAGCATAAGGAAAAATTATTGGACAGACCCTTACCAACACTAGAGTGTGAAGAAACAACAGGGTGCCCTCCTCACTCTAAACTTTCCCCACTCACTGTAATGCACAGCTTCAACCAAGAAACTCAGACGCATGTGTGGCAGCATTCACCAAGTCACAGGCTGTGTACAGTTGCTCTTCCTTCTCCTTTTCATTTGCTGGAGGCCCCTGCCGTCTCTGAGAAACCTTTTCCTTCCCTGATTTTTTGAGTTGCTGACCTAACGGTTTCCCTTTTTTTTTTTTTCTCCAGTGAAAATATAGCAAAGAGGAGTAGCCCAAGCCTGACCATGGGGAAGAGGGGTGGGTACATTACCAGAGGGGTGGGTACATTACCAGAACCCTCTGTGAGACTCAGACAGTTTGCCCATGTCCATGATTCTCCCATGGCTGCCAAGGGAATACAGAGAAGGAGGCCAGGCAATAAGGAGGGGGGTTAACGATGAAAATTGGGTTATCAGGGTCTGTGTGACGTCAGTGTCTGTTTTTGTTTGAATCTCAAAGCAAAGAGAAGGGAGAGGGAAGGATAGGGAAGACGTACTGCAGCCTGCTCCCATCTGCCAAGGAAAAAAGGTTCTGCCTGGAGCAGGAGCAGGAAGAATTCCCCTAAGGATGAAGAAAACAGCTTACCTCTAGGAGATCCTAAACCGAACTAATGTGTGCTCACCTCAGTGCTACTGCCTCTCAATGTTTCAGATACATAAAAGGAAGGGGGAAAAAGGCAAGGTGTGTCTGGCAAAACTGCTAGTGCTATGCCTAGCAGAATGGAACTGAGAACAGAGAACACAGGACTGCAAAGTATTCCCGCGTCACTGAGTCAGGCTCCTGCTATTACTGGTAGGCACAACATGAACTAGCTAGCTGAAGACTAGTCCTGTATGTCCAAGTACACTTTAGTCCTATACATGTGTTCCTCCTATACACTCATAGGAGGTCAATTAGTGGTCAGGTACAATGACACCACTGCCTTTCCTTTGAGCCCCTCAACACGAGTAAGAAGTAGCTAACTTGCAGGGCGAGGAGGAAGGATAAGGCGGAAATGCCAGCCACGAGAGTTGGTCCAAAAAAGTTGGAAATCGCATCCAGATCAATTTCTAATTTTAGTCACTTTCTGAGGCCATCAAACACAACATCCTATTCTGCTCACCAAACCACAAATTTAGTAAGTGGCTAAATCCTGAGGAGAGTATCATACTACTCTCATCTGTCCATACAGCAATCACATGCACACCAGGGACATCAGCTGGGCAGTGGCTTCTGTGAAGGAACAGCACTAGCCTGTGTTACTTACCACGGACTCATCCCTTCTCCTCCCTACTGCTGAAGCTTCAGAGTAGGCCATGAGTAGCAGATAACTCCTTATTTGTTTACCTTCCCTTTTGTCATCCTTCAGAACAGTGGGAAGGAGGTCACAAACTCTGCCACCCTTGCCAATAAATGGCTCTAGAGCGCTAATGACCTTGAGGCCCAGCTGATCTGGATCAGGCTGGAATGAGCCAACTGGAGCAACTGGGAAAGCTTATATGGCATCATCTGTCATCTTTGGCTTGGGTTTGTCCTGAGCTGAAATTATGCAAACAGCTCATGATCTGAGGCCAGTGACAGATCATTACTCACAGGCTGGCCTCTCTCAGCACTGAAGTTTGAGCTCTTCATTCATCACCTGCTTTGACAGCTCTTTTTGGTCAAATGGAGGAACACATTGCCATTTGATACTACTGTGGGCAGAATTTGACAGCACTCGTGCATTAGATGTATGTGTGAGTAGTAGAAACATCCTCAAGACATTAAGGAGAAATAAAAATATTACTGTTTTGCTGCAGTGCTTACCAAGATGTCTCAAGTTAGAGAGCTACTTCCTCTTTCATACCGGGTAGCTTCCTATTTACTACAGGGTAAAAGTAAGCATACAAGGCAAACCACAGCATAGATGATACGCAGCAAGTTCACACCTTACCTTACCCCACAGTAACATATTCACATCTCCCTACCCTTAGAAATACTTATTTTTAATACCCCCTGAGGAATTTTTAATAATACATTATGCCATCTAGAAGCTGCTTAAAATAGGGCGCTCTATCTCTCTGGTTTAATATGAAGAAAGCTTTTCTGCTCAGTGTGTTCTGACTTTTTGAAAACAATGACTACAAGGTAAGCGGTACATTACAAGTACCTTAGTCCCATCTTGCAGCAGTATTCTGTGACCCCCAAAGAACTGTGGGATTGGAGACTTTTTTTTGTAGAGGCAAAAGCTACTCCTAATTAATTCTGTGCGGATGCTAATTTGGCATCCACTTTGGAAGTAAGTAAAATTAATTTGCATGACAACACTTATACCCTGGAAGAGTATCCACGCCACTGAGGAATAGCGATCCATTTAAAATTCATACACAGACTTAATCCAAATTAATGACTCCGTATAAACAAATCATTTTTACTCAGCCACAGGGAGAAAAAAACCCCATAACTTGTTTCCCAAATCATTTTCATAGGCAACTTTAAACCTCTCGAACCAGTGAGGCCTGCCACGTCTGCGTGGGCCAAGCAAGCGTAGTGCGGTCACGACAGACCTGTTGACAGCCGTTCGGGCAATCCAGTCGTGCCCTGGAGCAGCTTCTGCTATTC